>NC_058520.1:278976837-279264337 GCF_904849725.1 Hordeum vulgare subsp. vulgare
GATAAATACCATGAAAAACACACCAGGAACTATGTCAGGGCCCAGTACAAGGTGGACCCGGTAACAAAGGAGCTTACCACGGATCCGAAGGTGAAGGAGCTTGAGGGTGTTCTGGTAAGGAATACACACCCACGTAATTAGCTCCATATGGTTGCATTCTAATTAATGAAGCCAAATTTCTAAATGGTTCACGTTCCTTATGCAGGAAACTGAAAGCAGTAGCGCGGGATCTCAGAGCTCCCCGTCTGCCCCTTGGGACAACACTTTAAATAGGGCGTTGAACGTAATGAAACACAAGGATAAGTTCAGTAAGCCGTAGTCAGTTGGTCGTGTGGCTGGCGAAGGCTTGTCCACGAAATGGTCGGTATACTATAAGGCTGGGCGAAAGGAGAGAAAGACCAGCTCGGAAAGCCAGGAGCGTGAGGTTAAATAACTCAAGGCACAAGTGGCGCGGATTCCGAAGATAGTCCAAGAGCAAGTGCGAGACCAACTGGGAGCGACGATCACCACCATTATGCCTTCCTTGCTTGAGGGGTTGCAGGGGTGGATTGCGGGCGGCCAACAGGGGCCGCCCCCGATTCCCAGCTTCACGGGCAGCAACTCACACAACGCACCGACATCGGTGTCTCCCGCGGAGGCGGCATTGCAGGTGCCTCCGGTGTCAGCGCCGATATTGGAGCTTAATGCACCCGTGTGTGGGAAGAATACGCCGGCCGGCACCTCGGCAACAAGCGGCCCCTCCATCAATTAGCCGAGCTCGACGCCATCATTGTAACTTAGCCTCGGCCGATGACTTCATCTCTTTGCCTTTGACTGGGCATCCCTGACGCCCTACATGTTTTCGCAAGGAGACGCCAACATTGCATGCACTCTCCTGCACTTCGTGGAAGGCGAGTTGATCGATGTCTCCAAGGCCAAAATCGTTGAACCGGGCAACCGTGTATTCCACGGTAATCCGATGCCACCCATCGTGTATAGGGTTCAACTGGTTCGGGTGCCGCGGGGGTGCGACGACTTGTTACCTCCGTATCGATCCCCTAGGGCCGACGAAGATGATGTGATGACCCTCAGCACCTGCTTAAACTGGTCCATGCTTTGGCCGAAGAGCCAGATTCGTTTGGGGGCGGGGGACACCACGCCACAGACAACACCGCCAGTCGTGCCGGAGCCAAGCCAAGGCAAGACCGCCGCAATGCTACCGCCATCAGCTGATCCGGACATGCATATGACACAGGATCCGGACGACGACGATGATACATTTTCCAACATCGATAAGTACATCAACGAACATGGGTACGGTGACGTATTGTTCGGGCCGACTTCTCAAGAATCCAACCCTACAAATGACGATGGCGATCTAGCTGGTACCGCGGAGAAACCCAATTGCAACATGCGTCGTCTGTTCAGTTCTCAGGGGAAGACTCCAGCTGTCGCCTTAACCGAGACTCAAATAGCCGAGATGCAAAATATTATCAGCCCAAACACACTCAAGAAGGTGGTCTCTGAGCAGAAGTCGGTCCCATTACAACGGAAGAAGCAGAAGGGACGGAAAAGAAAAAATAACAAGGGTGCGAGCCAGCCAACACCGAGTACAATCTGTGCTTAGGACGGGCCACCAATATCTCAGGGTATATCGAGGAGGGTGCATGTGGCGGGTAGGCCAATGCTACTGACTAATCTGCTCAATCTTCCAACCGGTGCTATGCCGAGTCTGCATGACGATGTTCTTTATACGGAGAAGCGGCGTCTCTCCGAGAATGATGTGACATACCCGGTTTTCGTGGCCAAGGTGCCAGAGGGCAAGGGCTTTGTCGATATCACCATCGGGTGTATGATCGCCCTATGGTTTTGTAACGACCAAACCTCGAAGGATTTGAGTCTCTATGCTTAACTGTGCTAGTCCCGGGATCGACTCGCTAGCACACATAGTATAGATGAATACCAGAATAGCAAGTGCATCATTTATTACAACGTATGATCTAGAATTTATAAAGTATAACAATCTGCATAGCACTTAGCTAGCTCTAATAAATAATGGCAGTGGAAAGGTAGCAAAATAATAACGATGAGTCCCACCGGCAAAAAGGTTGAGTGAAGACTCGCGACCCTACTGTATCTCACTGATCATCTGAATATCCTGCAACATGATAAGTTGCAGCCACAAGGGTCAATACATTGAATGTATTGGCAATTCACACATAATGATAATGCAAACCTACATATATAAGCAATGTATATCAAACAAAATAGTCAAGTTGGTTCGGCATAAAGCTAACTTCACCTACCTTCATGAACTGATCAAGGTCTCACACCCCACAACCAATTTAACCCGCAAAAGAGAACTCACAAACCTACGGTGAGATGACAAAGATCTTCAAGATGTATCAAGTGCGCTCAGTCGATGACGCATTCAATGGGGACTCCAAAGCGCTCAGCCATCAACGCATTCACCAGATTTAAGTCCCGACAACTCAAGTGCGCTCAGTCATGGCGCATTCTCTAGGGACAATAGAGCACTCAGCCATAGACGCATTCACTCGAGCAAAAGCCCCGAGCCTACAGCTATAAACACTCACTACTTCATAAAACAGTCAGTATGAGTCCACGTCTACCATAGCATATCCAAGCACAAAATTAAACAATGCAATCCAGGACACACATATGGCGACAAGCAATATAAGAATCACACCAAACACATAACATATAATAACAATGCAAAGCATACATATAGGATGAGCATAATCAAAAGTGCAAACTTGCCTTGAACGGTGTTGAAGTACTCTAACACTTAATTCTCATCCGCTCCACACTCCGGACAATCTATATATATTCGACGAAGGCATCGATAAATAAACCGTACTCACATAACATCAAAATAAAGTTTACAACAAAGAATTCAATGAAAACTCAACTAACAGAAAATATGAATAGATATTTATTATCTACATGATAGTGGGAGCACAAAGCAAAAGAAATAATTAAATTAGATGAACGGTTTGCAAAATATGACCTCCGGGAGGTTTAAAATAATCTGTTTTAACAAAAAATTTAATTTTCGTAAAACTGAAAACTACTGGTTCTAACATGTTCTACTCATCAATACGATATCACAGGAAAATGAATTTCCTGAATCGGAGTTACGAGTAAAAAGTTAAACGAGTTTTAAAATCTTACCGAGAATCTGACCGATCTAAAAACAGCTTAAAATAGGTTTAATACGGGTATTGTAGCAATTCGTGGATTGGCTGAATGGATCGTGTGCATGTTCTTACCACGAACAATAGAGGAAAACGGGTTGGTCTCGGGCGTGGCTCCTATGCGGTGGTGCTCCGGTGACGATCAAACGAATTCCGACGACGGCGGCCAACTCCGGTGAAGACGGACGGATGACGCGAACTCCGGTGGTGCTCCTCGCGAGGACGAGGGTGAGAGTCTCCGGTAGCAGCGCTCCAGGCGAACTCGAGGTGGCCGCTTTGGTCCCAGGGAACGAATACGCAGGAGAAGAAATCGGATGACAGAGGAATAGGGACAGGGGCTTCGGTTCCTGGGATATTAGTTCAGGATGGGAAAAAGAGTCCCTGGGCGCACACGAAATCGGCTCGGGGAAGGATTCCAAGGAGAAAACGAGGTTGACGGCATCAGTAGGAGACCGGCTCGCTCGGTGTGGCTGTGCGCTGGGCGCTGGCCCATGTTGGGCACTTCGGTGCCGGTGCCTGGAGCCATGTGGCTCGATGGGTTCGCCCTAGCCAGCTTGATCAGGCCGGTTCGCTGGCAGGCTCCAGGGGCTTGCTCAGTTGCTAGCCCTTGCCAGGTGGTTCGGTCCACCTTTTTTTTAACAAAATCAAAACAGCCACAAAAAGCTAAATAACTAAATAATATTATTTTAAAGAAAAACAAACAGAGATATAGTAAAAAAATATACGTATACAAATATATATATATATATATATATATGTAATATGCATATAGTAATATATACATATAAGTATATATATAGATATATATTTATTAAAAATCTAATATAGACACATATATAAGTATAAAATAAATCCCCTAATAAAAAATAAAGGAACCCTAGTTCCACCTAATGCAATTTTTTTCAAAATAACTTTTATGCAAAATGCTACAAAACGAGCATTGAAAAATAAACTGAAAATGATTTCGGAGATTATGAAATTTGCAAAACCATATGAGGCATCTCCAAAATAATATTCTAAACCTTATGAACTCTTTATTTGAATGGGGAGAAGTCATGTTATCTCCACTCCAATATAAATTGCCCTGAGTTGCATAATGAAAAGAATATTCAGAAAAATTCAAACACGCATAGAAATCAAGATGACAAAGAATGATCCTGTTAACATACCAAATCTGAAAATTTGGGATGTTACAAATCTACCCCCCTTAAAAGGAAACTCGTCCTCGAGATTCGAGTTGGCTAGCAAGGTTAAAGATGGGTAATTGATATAATCCATATCCCAAAGTTTTCAGGCTTACTCGTTGCATATATTCCAAAGCTCCCTTGACATGAACAACTAAGATGCACCAATATTGAGAGAACGGTCATAGTACTGGAATTTGATCAAAATCTTACCGAGGGCTTGTGCATTATTAGCTCTTCCCACCATTGTGTGGTTCACATGTCCCCTTTCGACGTGATCAGACCCCACTTCCTTGGAGCTTGCAATGTCGTCATCCATGTCATTCCACAGAGGTCATTTGTTGGAATAATGCCCCGGGTTTCTACACCTATAACAAAGTAAGTGACTTATATCCTTCTTGATGGGCGTCAAAGTGGTGTGGTTGTTGTTCTCATTCCTTCGTCCATCATGGTTGTGCCCATTGCCATTATGATGATTATGTACCTCGTGGTTATGGCCATTATACACGTCCACTTCGGAATCATAGTACTCAGAAGATGTTGATGAATTACGTTGCTTCTGATGACCTCCAGAGTTGAACTCAGTGTCGCTTGCCTTCCTTTTCCGATTCTCCACCTCTTGAAATTTTCCCTCAAGTACAATAGCTTTATCAATAAGCTCCTGACAATTGTTGAAAGTTGTCACTGTCAACTGAACACCCAACTCATCATCGAGACCCTCCAAGAAATTCTCCTGTCTGGTTGCATCAGTTTTAACATCGTTAGGCACATAGCGTGCAAGCTTATTGAACTCCTCCACATACTCATTAACTGAGCGACCTCTCTGACGCAAGCTCCGAAACTCCTTTTTCAGACTCATGGCGCCAGCAGACACATGTGCGGAACGGAAAGCTGCCTGAATCTGTGCCCAAGTGATAGTATCAATGGGATAGGTGACCAGGTAGTTGTCCCACCAAGCTGCGGCAGGACCCTCCAACAGATGTGAGGCAAACCTCACTCTCTCTGCATCAGTGCAGCCAACAGTCTCAAAGTTCCTAGTAACCGAACGAAGCCAATCATCTGCTACAATAGGTTCGGGGCTGCTGGAAAACCTCTGAGGATTCAACCTCAAGAAACGAGTAAGTGCAACCACTTGTGGTGGAGGAGGTGGATTGTTGTTGTTGTTGTTCCCTATGTTCTAAGTGAGTAGCTGGATCAACTGGGCCTGTCCTTGAAGGTATTGTTGCATGTATGGCGACACATCATTGTTGTTGTCTCCTGAACCACTGGCTCTAGTATTACGTCTCGAGGACATCTGGTGGGTAAGCATAGATGAGATCTCGATAGAATTAGGCCTAAGGGGAAAAACACTACCCATATGCTAGCATCAAACTCCAAATCAAACAAATCACACTATCAAATAACACCAACAAACATAACAACAATCACACGTATCTATATATATAGTCAAAGAATTCCAACAAGATCCTAATTTAACAAACAAGGAAAATAACAATCAAGCAAGCAACCTAGTATCGTCATGCCACAAAGCGGGCATAAACAGATGCCCTAACACGTTAATATCGCAATAAAAACAAGATAAGTGGTGGTCTCGGCACTAGTTCCTACTTAAGTTGGTCAAGCTACTAGAGTGGTTATCTAATGAAAGAGTAAGATGTAGACAAAGTTTATAGAATAATTTTTCAATCCTATGGCTTTTCTAATCCATTTTCTAGGGCCACGACCTACAGTCAACGCATTGCTCTGATACCATCTGTAACGACAAAACCTCGAAGGATTTGAGTCTCTGTGCTTAACTGTGCTAGTCCCTGGATCGACTCGCTAGCACACAAAGTATAGATGAATACCAGAATAGCAAGTGCATCATTTATTACAACGTATGATCCAGAATTGATAAAGTATAACAATCTGCATAGCACTTAGCTAGCTCTAATAAATAATGGCAGTGGAAAGGTAGCAAAATAATAACGATGAGTCCCATCATAGCCCACCGGCAAAAAGGTTGACTGAAGACTCGCGACCCTACTGTATCTCACTGATCATCTGAATATCCTGCAACATGATAAGTTGCAACCACAAGGGTCAATACATTGAATGTATTGGCAATTCACACATAATGATAATGCAAACCTACATATATAAGCAATGTATGACAAACAAAATAGTCAAGTTGGTTCGGCATAAAGCTAACTTCACCTACCTTCATGAACTGATCAAGGTCTCACACCCCACAACCAATTTAACCCGCAAAAGAGAACTCACAAACCTACGGTGAGATGACAAAGATCTTCAAGATGTATCAAGTGCGCTCAGTCGATGACGCATTCAATGGGGACACCAAAGCGCTCAGCCATCAACGCATTCACCAGATTTAAGTCCCGACAACTCAAGTGCGCTCAGTCATGGCGCATTCTCTAGGGACAATAGAGCACTCAGCCATAGACGCATTCACTCGAGCAAAAGCCCCGAGCCTACAGCTATAAACACTCACTACTTCATAAAACAGTCGGTATGAGTCCACGTCTACCATAGCATATCCAAGCACAAAATTAAACAATGCAATCCAGGACACACATATGGCGACAAGCAATATAAGAATCACACCAAACACATAACATATAATAACAATGCAAAGCATACATATAGGATGAGCATAATCAAAAGTGCAAACTTGCCTTGAACGGTGTTGAAGTACTCTAACACTTAATTCTCATCCGCTCCACACTCCGGACAATCTATATATATTCGACGAAGGCATCGATAAATAAACCGTACTCACATAACATCAAAATAAAGTTTACAACAAAGAATTCAATGAAAACTCAACTAACAGAAAATATGAATAGATATTTATTATCTACATGATAGTGGGAGCACAAAGCAAAAGAAATAATTAAATTAGATGAACGGTTTGCAAAATATGACCTCCGGGAGGTTTAAAATAATCTGTTTTAACAAAAAATTTAATTTTCGTAAAACTGAAAACTACTGGTTCTAACATGTTCTACTCATCAATACGAGATCACAGGAAAATGAATTTCCTGAATCGGAGTTACGAGTAAAAAGTTAAATGAGTTCTAAAATCTTACCGAGAATCTGAGCGATCTAAAAACAGCTTAAAATAGGTTTAATACGGGTATTGTAGCAATTCGTGGATTGGCTGAATGGATCGTGTGCATGTTCTTACCACGAACAATAGAGGAAAACGGGTTGGTCTCGGGCGTGGCTCCTATGCGGTGGTGCTCCGGTGACGATCAAACGAATTCCGACGACGGCGGCCAACTCCGGTGAAGACGGACGGATGACGCGAACTCCGGTGGTGCTCCTCGCGAGGACGAGGGTGAGAGTCTCCGGTAGCAGCGCTCCTGGCGAACTCGAGGTGGCCGCTTTGGTCTCAGGGAACGAATAGGCAGGAGAAGAAATCGGATGACAGAGGAATAGGGACAGGGGCTTCGGTTCCTGGGATATTAGTTCACGATGGGAAAAAGAGTCCCTGGGCGCACACGAAATCGGCTCGGGGAAGGATTCCAAGGAGAAAACGAGGTTGACGGCATCAGTAGGAGACCGGCTCGCTCGGTGTGGCTGTGCGCTGGGCGCTGGCCCATGTTGGGCACTTCGGTGCCGGTGCCTGGAGCCATGTGGCTCGATGGGTTCGCCCTAGCCAGCTTGATCAGGCCGGTTCGCTGGCAGGCTCCAGGGGCTTGCTCAGTTGCTAGCCCTTGCCAGGTGGTTCAGTCCACCTTTTTTTTAACAAAATCAAAACAGCCACAAAAAGCTAAATATACGTATACAAATATATATATATATATGTAATATGCATATAGTAATATATACATATAAGTATATATATAGATATATATTTATTAAAAATCTAATATAGACACATATATAAGTATAAAATAAATCCCCTAATAAAAAATAAAGGAACCCTAGTTCCACCTAATGCAATTTTTTTCAAAATAACTTTTATGCAAAATGCTACAGAACGAGCATTGAAAAATAAACTGAAAATGATTTCGGAGATTATGAAATTTGCAAAACCATATGAGGCGACTCCAAAATAATATTCTAAACCTTATGAACTCTTTATTTGAATGGGGAGAAGTCATGTTATCTCCACTCCAATATAAATTGCCCTGAGTTGCATAATGAAAGGAATATTCAGAAAAATTCAAACACGCATAGAAATCAAGATGACAAAGAATGATCCTGTTAACATACCAAATCTGAAAATTTGGGATGTTGCAAATCTACCCCCCTTAAAAGGAAACTCGTCCTCGAGATTCGAGTTGGCTAGCAAGGTTAAAGATGGGTAATTGATATAATCCATATCCCAAAGTTTTCAGGCTTACTCGTTGCATATATTCCAAAGCTCCCTTGACATGAACAACTAAGATGCACCAATATTGAGAGAACGGTCATAGTACTGGAACTTGATCAAAATCTTACCGAGGGCTTGTGCATTATTAGCTCTTCCCACCATTGTGTGGTTCACATGTCCCCTTTCGACGTGATCAGACCCCACTTCCTTGGAGCTTGCAATGTCGTCATCCATGTCCTTCCACAGAGGTCATTTGTTGGAATAATGCCCCGGGTTTCTACACCTATAACAAAGTAAGTGACTTATATCCTTCTTGGTGGGCGTCAAAGTGGTGTGGTTGTTGTTCTCATTCCTTCGTCCATCATGGTTGTGCCCATTGCCATTATGATGATTATGTACCTCGTGGTTATGGCCATTATACACGTCCACTTCGGAAACATAGTACTCAGAAGATGTTGATGAATTACGTTGCTTCTGATGACCTCCAGAGTTGAACTCAGTGTCGCTTGCCTTCCTTTTCCGATTCTCCACCTCTTGAAATTTTCCCTCAAGTACAATAGCTTTATCAATAAGCTCCTGACAATTGTTGAAAGTTGTCACTGTCAACTGAACACCCAACTCATCATCGAGACCCTCCAAGAAATTCTCCTGTCTGGTTGCATCAGTTTTAACATCGTTAGGCACATAGCGTGCAAGCTTATTGAACTCCTCCACATACTCATTAACTGAGCGACCTCTCTGACGCAAGCTCCGAAACTCCTTTTTCAGACTCATGGCGCCAGCAGACACATGTGCGGCACGGAAAGCTGCCTGAATCTGTGCCCAAGTGATAGTATCAATGGGATAGGTGACCAGGTAGTTGTCCCACCAAGCTGCGGCAGGACCCTCCAACAGATGTGAGGCAAACCTCACTCTCTCTGCATCAGTGCAGCCAACAGTCTCAAAGTTCCTAGTAACCGAACGAAGCCAATCATCTGCTACAATAGGTTCGGGGCTGCTGGAAAACCTCTGAGGATTCAACCTCAAGAAACGAGTAAGTGCAACCACTTGTGGTGGAGGAGGTGGATTGTTGTTGTTGTTGTTCCCTATGTTCTGAGTGAGTAGCTGGATCAACTGGGCCTGTCCTTGAAGGTATTGTTGCATGTATGGCGACACATCATTGTTGTTGTCTCCTGAACCACTGGCTCTAGTATTACGTCTCGAGGACATCTGGTGGGTAAGCATAGATGAGATCTCGATAGAATTAGGCCTAAGGGGAAAAACACTACCCATATGCTAGCATCAAACTCCAAATCAAACAAATCACACTATCAAATAACACCAACAAACATAACAACAATCACACGTATCTATATATATAGTCAAAGAATTCCAACAAGATCCTAATTTAACAAACAAGGAAAATAACAATCAAGCAAGCAACCTAGTATCGTCATGCCACAAAGCGGGCATAAACAGATGCCCTAACACGTTAATATCGCAATAAAAACAAGATAAGTGGTGGTCTCGGCACTAGTTCCTACTTAAGTTGGTCAAGCTACTAGAGTGGTTATCTAATGAAAGAGTAAGATGTAGACAAAGTTTATAGAATAATTTTTCAATCCTATGGCTTTTCTAATCCATTTTCTAGGGCCACGACCTACAGTCAACGCATTGCTCTGATACCATCTGTAACGACAAAACCTCGAAGGATTTGAGTCTCTGTGCTTAACTGTGCTAGTCCCTGGATCGACTCGCTAGCACACACAGTATAGATGAATACCAGAATAGCAAGTGCATCATTTATTACAACGTATGATCCAGAATTTATAAAGTATAACAATCTGCATAGCACTTAGCTAGCTCTAATAAATAATGGCAGTGGAAAGGTAGCAAAATAATAACGATGAGTCCCATCATAGCCCACCGGCAAAAAGGTTGACTGAAGACTCGCGACCCTACTGTATCTCACTGATCATCTGAATATCCTGCAACATGATAAGTTGCAACCACAAGGGTCAATACATTGAATGTATTGGCAATTCACACATAATGATAATGCAAACCTACATATATAAGCAATGTATGACAAACAAAATAGTCAAGTTGGTTCGGCATAAAGCTAACTTCACCTACCTTCATGAACTGATCAAGGTCTCACACCCCACAACCAATTTAACCCGCAAAAGAGAACTCACAAACCTACGGTGAGATGACAAAGATCTTCAAGATGTATCAAGTGCGCTCAGTCGATGACGCATTCAATGGGGACTCCAAAGCAGTCAGCCATCAACGCATTCACCAGATTTAAGTCCCGACAACTCAAGTGCGCTCAGTCATGGCGCATTCTCTAGGGACAATAGAGCGCTCAGCCATAGACGCATTCACTCGAGCAAAAGCCCCGAGCCTACAGCTACAAACACTCACTACTTCATAAAACAGTTGGTACGAGTCCACGTCTACCATAGCATATCCAAGCACACAATTAAACAATGCAATCCAGGACACACATATGGCGACAAGCAATATAAGAATCACACCAAACACATAACATATCATAACAATGCAAAGCATACATATAGGATGAGCATAATCGTGCAAACTTGCCTTGAACGGTGTTGAAGTACTCTAACACTTAATTCTGATCCGCTCCACACTCCGGACAATCTATACATATTCGACGAAGGCATCGATAAATAAATCGTACTCACATAACATCAAAATAAAGTCTACACCAAAGAATTCAATGAAAACTCAACTAACAGAAAATATGAATAGATGTTTATTATCTACATGATAGTGGGAGCACAAAGCAAAAGAAATAATTAAATTAGATGAACGGTTTGCAAAATAAGGCCTCCGGGAGGTTTAAAATAATCTGTTTTAACAAAAAATTTAATTTTCATAAAACTGAAAACTACTGGTTCTAACATGTTCTACTCATCAATACGAGATCACAGGAAAATGAATTTCCTGAATCGGAGTTACGAGTAAAAAGTTAAACAAGTTTTAAAATCTTACCGAGAATCTGACCGATCTAAAAACAGCTTAAAATAGGTTTAATACGGGTACTGTAGAAATTCGTGGATTGGCTGAATCGCATCGTGTGCACGTGCTTACCACGAACAACAGAGGAAAAGGGGTTGGTCTCGGGCGTGGCTCCTATGCGGTGGTGCTCCGGTGACGATCAAACGAATTCCGACGACGGCGGCCAACTCTGGTGAAGACGGACGGATGACGCGAACTCCGGTGGTGCTCCTCGCGAGGACGAGGGTGAGAGTCTCCGGTAGCAGCGCTCCTGGCGAACTCGAGGTGGCGGCTTTGGTCTCAGTGAACGAATGAGGTAGGAGAAGAAATCGGATGACAGAGGAATAGGGACAGGGGCTTCGGTTCCTGGGATATTATTTCACGATGGGAAAAAGAGTCCATGGGCGCAGACAAAATCGGCTCGGGGAAGGATTCCTAGGAGAAAACGAGGTTGACGGCATCAGTAGGAGTCCGGCTCGCTCGGTGTGGTTGCGCGCTGGGCGCTGGCCCCTGTTGGGCACTTCGGTGCCGGTGCCTGGAGCCATGTGGCTCGGTGGGTTGGCCCTAGCCAGCTTGATCAGGCTCTTTCGCTGGCAGGCTCCAGGGGCTTGCTCGGTTGCTAGCCCTTGCCAGCTGGTTCGGTCCACCTTTTTTTTAACAAAATCGAAACAGCCACAAAAAGCTAAATAACTAAATAATATTATTTTAAATAAGAACAAACAGAGACATAGTAAAAAAATATACGTATACAAATATATATATATATAATATGCATATAGTAATATATACATATAAGTATATATATATATTAAAAATCTAATATAGACACATATATAAGTATAAAATAAATCCCCTAATAAAAATTAAAGGAACCCTAGTTCCACCTAATGCAATTTTTTTCAAAATAACTTTTATGCAAAATGCTACAGAACGAGCATTGAAAAATAAACTGAAAATGATTTCGGAGATTATGAAATTTGCAAAACCATATGAGGCGACTCCAAAATAATATTCTAAACCTTATGAACTCTTTATTTGAATGGGGAGAAGTCATGTTATCTCCACGCCAATATAAATTGCCCTGAGTTGCATAATGAAAAGAATATTCAGAAAAATTCAAACACGCAGAGAAATCAATATGACAAAGAATGATCCTGTTAACATACCAAATCTGAAAATTTGGGATGTTACTAATCTACCCCCCTTAAAAGGAATCTCGTCCTCGAGATTCGAGTTGGCTAGCAAGGTTAAAGATGGGTAATTGATGTAATCCATATCCCAAAGTTTTCAGGCTTACTCGTTGCATACATTCCAAAACTCCCTTGACATGAACAAATAAGATGCACCAATATTGAGAGAACGGTCATAATACTGGAACTTGATCAAAATCTTACCGAGGGCTTGTGCATTATTAGCTCTTCCCACCATTGTGTGGTTCACATGTCCCCTTTCGACGTGATCAGACCCCACTTCCTTGGAGCTTGCAATGTCATCATCCATGTCCTTCAAAAGAGGACATTTGTTGGAATAATGCCCGGGTTTCTACACCTATAACAAAGTAAGTGACTTATATCCTTCTTGGTGGGCGTCAAAGTGGTGTGGTTGTTGTTCTCGTTCCTTCGTCCATCATGGTTGTGCCCATTGCCATTATGATGATTATGTACCTCGTGGTTATGGCCATTATACACGTCCACTTCGGAATCATAGTACTCAGAAGATGTTGATGAATTACGTTGCTTCTGATGACCTCCAGAGTTGAACTCAGTGTCGCTTGCCTTCCTTTTCCGATTCTCCACCTCTTGAAATTTTCCCTCAAGTACAATAGCTTTATCAATAAGCTCCTGACAATTGTTGAAAGTTGTCACTGTCAACTGAACACCCAACTCATCATTGAGACCCTCCAAGAACTTCTCCTGTCTGGTTGCATCAGTGTTCACATCGTTAGGCACATAGCGTGCAAGCTTATTGAACTCCTCCACATACTAATTAACTGAGCGACCTGTCTGACGCAAGCTCCGAAACTCCTTCTTTTTCAGACTCATGGCGCCAGCAGACACATGTGCGGCACGGAAAGCTGCCTGAATCTCTGCCCAAGTGATAGTATCAATGGGATAGGTGACCAGGTAGTTGTCCCACCAAGCTGCGGCAGGACCCTCCAACAGATGTGAGGCAAACCTCACTCTCTCTGCATCAGTGCAGCCAACAGTCTCAAAGTTCCTAGTAACCGAACGAAGCCAATCATCTGCTACAATAGGTTCGGGGCTGCTGGAAAACCTCTGAGGATTCAACCTCAAGAAACGAGTAAGTGCATCCACTGGTGGTGGTGGAGGTGGATTGTTGTTGTTGTTGTTCCCTATGTTCTGAGTGAGTAGCTGGATCAATTGGGTCTGTCCTTGAAGGTATTGTTGCATGTATGGCGGCACATCATTGTTGTTGTCTCCTGAACCACTGGCTCTAGTATTACGTCTTGAGGACATCTGGTGGGTAAGCATAGATGAGATCTAGATAGAATTAGGCCTAAGGGGAAAGACACTACCCATATGCTAGCATCAAACTCCAAATCAAACAAATCACACTATCAAATAACACCAACAAACATAACAACAATCACACGTATCTATATATATAGTCGAAGAATTCCAACAAGATCCTAATTTAACAAACAAGGAAAATAACAATCAAGCAAGCAACCTAGTATCGTACTGCCACAAAGCGGGCATAAACAGATGCCCTAACACGTTAATATCGCAATAAAAACAAGATAAGTGGTGGTCTCGGCACTAGTTCCTACTTAAGCTGGTCAAGATACTAGAGTGGTTATCTAATGAAAGAGTAAGATGTAGACAAAGTTTATAGAATAATTTTTTAATCCTATGGCTTTTCTAATCCATTTTCTAGGGCCACGACCTACAGTCAACGCATTGCTCTGATACCATCTGTAACGACCAAACCTCGAAGGATTTGAGTCTCTGTGCTTAACTGTGCTAGTCCCTGGATCGACTCGCTAGCACACATAGTATAGATGAATACCAGAATAGCAAGTGCATCATTTATTACAACGTATGATCCAGAATTTATAAAGTATAACAATATGCATAGCACTTAGCTAGCTCTAATAAATAATGGCAGTGGAAAGGTAGCAAAATAATAACGATGAGTCCCATCATAGCCCAGCGGCGAAAAGGTTGAGTGAAGACTCGCGACCCTACTGTATCTCACTGATCATCTGAATATCCTGCAACATGATAAGTTGCAGCCACAAGGGTCAATACATTGAATGTATTGGCAATTCACACATAATGATAATGCAAACCTACATATATAAGCAATGTATGACAAACAAAATAGTCAAGTTGATTCGGCATAAAGCTAACTTCACCTACCTTCATGAACTGATCAAGGTCTCACACCCCACAACCAATTTAACCCGCAAAAGAGAACTCACAAACCTACGGTGAGATGACAAAGATCTTCAAGATGTATCAAGTGCGCTCAGTCGATGACGCATTCCATGGGGACTCCAAAGCGCTCAGCCATCAACGCATTCACCAGATTTAAGTCCCGACAACTCAAGTGCGCTCAGTCATGGCGCATTCTCTAGGGACAATAGAGCGCTCAGCCATAGACGCATTCACTCGAGCAAAAGCCCCGAGCCTACAGCTACAAACACTCACTACTTCATAAAACAGTTGGTACGAGTCCACGTCTACCATAGCATATCCAAGCACACAATTAAACAATGCAATCCAGGACACACATATGGCGACAAGCAATATAAGAATCACACCAAACACATAACATATCATAACAATGCAAAGCATACATATAGGATGAGCATAATCGTGCAAACTTGCCTTGAACGGTGTTGAAGTACTCTAACACTTAATTCTGATCCGCTCCACACTCCGGACAATCTATACATATTCGACGAAGGCATCGATAAATAAACCGTAGTCACATAACATCAAAATAAAGTCTACAACAAAGAATTCAATGAAAACTCAACTAACAGAAAATATGAATAGATGTTTATTATCTACATGATAGTGGGAGCACAAAGCAAAAGAAATAATTAAATTAGATGAACGGTTTGCAAAATAAGGCCTCCGGGAGGTTTAAAATAATCTGTTTTAACAAAAAATTTAATTTTCGTAAAACTGAAAACTACTGGTTCTAACATGTTCTACTCATCAATACGAGATCACAGGAAAATGAATTTCCTGAATCGGAGTTACGAGTAAAAAGTTAAACAAGTTTTAAAATCTTACCGAGAATCTGACCGATCTAAAAACAGCTTAAAATAGGTTTAATACGGGTACTGTAGAAATTCGTGGATTGGCTGAATCGCATCGTGTGCACGTGCTTACCACGAACAACAGAGGAAAAGGGGTTGGTCTCGGGCGTGGCTCCTATGCGGTGGTGCTCCGGTGACGATCAAACGAATTCCGACGACGGCGGCCAACTCTGGTGAAGACGGACGGATGACGCGAACTCCGGTGGTGCTCCTCGCGAGGACGAGGGTGAGAGTCTCCGGTAGCAGCGCTCCTGGCGAACTCGAGGTGGCGGCTTTGGTCTCAGTGAACGAATGAGGCAGGAGAAGAAATCGGATGACAGAGGAATAGGGACAGGGGCTTCGGTTCCTGGGATATTAGTTCACGATGGGAAAAAGAGTCCCTGGGCGCACACGAAATCGGCTCGGGGAAGGATTCCTAGGAGAAAACAAGGTTGACGGCATTAGTAGGAGTCCGGCTCGCTCGGTGTGGCTGTGCGCTGGGCGCTGGCCCCTGTTGGGCACTTCGGTGCCGGTGCCTGGAGCCATGTGGCCCGGTGGGTTGGCCCTAGCCAGCTTGATCAGGCCGGTTCGCTGGCAGGCTCCAGGGGCTTGCTCGGTTGCTAGTCCTTGCCAGCTGGTTCGGTCCACCTTTTTTTTTAACAAAATCAAAACAACCACAAAAAGCTAAATAACTAAATAATATTATTTTAAATAAAAACAAACAGAGACATAGTAAAAAAATATACGTATACAAATATATATATATATATAATATGCATATAGTAATATATACACATAAGTATATATATAGATATATATATATTCAAAATCTAATATAGACACATATATAAGTACAAAATAAATCCCCTAATAAAAAATAAAGGAACCCTAGTTCCACCTAATGCAATTTTTTTCAAAATAACTTTTATGCAAAATGCTACAGAACGAGCATTGAAAAATAAACTGAAAATGATTTCGAGATTATGAAATTTGCAAGACCATATGAGGTGACTCCAAAATAATATTCTAAACCTTATGAACTCTTTATTTGAATGGGGAGAAGTCATGTTATCTCCACTCCAATATAAATTGCCCTGAGTTGCATAATGAAAATAATATTCAGAAAAATTCAAACATGCATAGAAATCAAGATGACAAAGAATGATCCTGTTAACATAACAAATCTGAAAATCTGGGATGTTACAAATCTACCCCCCTTAAAAGGAATCTCGTCCTCGAGATTCGAGTTGGCTAGCAAGGTTAAAGATGGGTAATTGATGTAATCCATATCCCAAAGTTTTCAGGCTTACTCGTTGCATATATTCCAAAACTCCCTTGACATGAACAACTAAGATGCACCAATATTGAGAGAACGGTCATAATACTGGAACTTGATCAAAATCTTACCGAGGGCTTGTGCATTATTAGCTCTTCCCACCATTGTGTGGTTCACATGTCCCCTTTCGACGTGATCAGACCCACTTCCTTGGAGCTTGCAATGTCGTCATCCATGCGTGATAGTGTACCCCTTCTACATGCGTGCCATGATCTTAGGAAGTGCTGGGTACCGGCAAGTCGCGAGTTCATACCTCGAAGGCGTCATTCTGGCGAACGCAGATAAGGTTAACTTCCTCGTGGCTTACTTTTCCAAGTAAGTCAACCGCTCATCGCCACGTAAGATATGATTTCTTATATTTCAATCGTTCTTTTTTTGCTAACATTCCATGTTTTGTGCAGTGACACACATTGCACACTCATCCTCTTAAGCCTGAAATATTCCATGGCCACGTATTTCGACTCGGACCGTTAGTCGAAGAAAGACTACACAAATACCAAGAAAGTTCTTGATGATGCCCTCCCCAGCTACGCCAAATTTAGGTATGGGAAGCATGTGTTCACCCACGTAATGACGTTCCCCTGCGTCAAGCAGCCGCCTGGCAGTCAGAAGGGTGCCTACTACACCCTCCATCACATGCGAGCGATCGTACGGGACCAGCATCACCGTATGCTACCAAATGATCTCAAAGAATGGGCCGCACGCTTGTCAGCAATCCAGGACAAGGACATCAGACAAGAATTCTTTCGCATCCAATCGGAGTTTGCGAAAATCATCTATGAAGATGTCCTTCCTAGATCGGGGCAGTTCTACCTCAACTGTCAACCGTCCAACAGTGAAATTGACACAACACAACAAATGCAGGCTGCCAACGATCGCACATTCATGACCATCACGAAAGACGCGGCTTGATCCACACTCCTGTCCCTGAGTCGAGTCGAAAGTACTGATGCTATGTAGTTCTGAAATATCGATTAGCTCATGTTGTAATTAAACTTTAATGAACTTGTATGTCTCTTTAGTTTGGACAGTCGTTCAACTTATATGTAGTCGATGCTATTTATTAGTAGGACCATGAATCGTGCTATTAATGTGTTGCTTTTCTCTTCCGATCCTTTTGTTGCATACTTATATATTGCTTATATATTATTTATGAATTGCTACTAACGTTTTTTTTTCTAGTACATAGAGATGTCGTCGTATGTCGTGTACAAGGGTGAGGTTCCCGGAGTCTACGACGACTGGGAGGAGTGTCGGAGACAGGTTCACCGTTTCAGCGGTAACAGTTACAAAGGGTACACCACTAGGGTGGAGGCGAAAGCTAGTTACACGCGCTATCTAGCGGAAGATAGGAGGGTGCGGAGGAGGAACCGGATGAAGATTAGTTTCATCATGATGATGCTCATCGTGACCGCAACCCTCTTCTATGTGATGGTAGCTTAGATATCGACTTGTAATGTGAAGACAAACTCTCTACTCGCGGTCTCGAGACTTGTAAAGTTCTAACTTTGTTCGTTATTTTGAATTCGGTGACTAATATGATGAATTGTATTGGGAGACTAATCTTCTATTGTATTCGATAAATCTGTTGTTTATATGTTGTGTTGTTTATATTCTGTGCGATAATGTATTTTGTAACCCATGCAAATATTAGAAAAGCAAAAAAAATTCATAATATTCATAGTAGTGGCGGACCAAATTGCACTTTAGTGGCGCACTAGGTGGCGTGCCATTAGTGTCTGGGATAGTAATGGCGCACAAGGTGGTGCGCCACTGTTATGTACATTAACAGTGGCGCACCAGGCGTGCGCGATTACTATTTATTAGTAGTGGCGTGATAATAGTGGCGCACCTATAGTGCGCCATTAATAGCCAAAATAGGTGCGCCACTAACAGCCTTTTTTCTAGTAGTTGAATAATTCATTTATTCGAGGCAGCGTGTATTTATTCTTGATAGTGTCCATGTTGAGGACTCGATAAACAACACATAGCCTCAGTGTTCCATCTCTCTTCTTAGCAAACAATAGTGAAGTTCCCCGTGGTGAGGAGTTGAGCCTGATGTACCCTTTGTCCAGTAATTCCTTTATTTGGGTCTTTAACTCAACCAATTCAGTTGGTACCATTCGGTAAGGCTTCTTGTAAATTAGAGTTGTGCTAGGTGCAAGTTTGAAATCTATTTCCCGGTCTTGCGGCATACCTGGCAATTGTTTTGAAAATAGGTCTGGAAATTCATACACTACCAAAACTTTTCTCATTTCCAAAATACCCACTTTATTTAGTCTAGCTTGAGGTGCTGCAGGTCTCTCCATGGCTGCAACTCTTACTTCATCTCCCTCATGATGGGTGAGAGTCACAGTTCGGTTGAAATAGTCAATAAAGCCTTTGTTTATATTCAACCAATCCAGTCCCAAAATAATGTCGAGACTGTTGCTTTCTATGACAATCACATTTGCCCAAAAAAGAAGACCTTTGATTTCAATGGTAACACCCTTGCACTAACTCTGAGTGACTTGTTGTACTCCCCGCATTTCATGGTCATTGAATTTTCCAAAGGAAGAATCAAAAAATTGTGTTTCAAGGCAATTCTCTTTGAAATGAACGAATGGGAAGCTCCAGAATCAAAGAAAACATGGCAGGAATTGTGTTGACAAGAAATTTACCAAGCACGATGTACCGTGCATTCATAGCCTCTTCCTTGGCCACATGATTCACTGACCCTTCCTGTGGTTGTTGTTGGGGTTGAAATTGTTCCGCTTCGGGGCTGAGTTGTTATTGGGGTTGTTTGGCTTTGGTTCTACATTTCCTGACTTTGGGCACTGCCTAGCATAGTAACCTACTTCCCCGTAAGCAAAACATGTATTGTGTGAACGCTAAGTGAATTCCTTGTTCCTTGCATGCAAATTATTGTTTGGGCTGAAAGCTGATGTTGGAGATCATGGTGTTGAATTATTAGGGTTCTCAGTCTTCTGTGTGTCATTGCCATATTGCGTAGAATTATTATGACGGCGCTTGTGAATGTCGTCCATATTGCAACGTTTGGTCTCAAGCACAACTGCCTTGTCCACGAGTGTCTCGAAATCTGAAAATGTGTGGACAACAAGTTGACACTTCAAGGTTGGCGCGAGTCCATCTAGGAATTTCTCCATTCTCTTCTCTTATTTCTTGTGCTCATAGCTATCATAGCGAGACAGTTTATTGAACTTATCCAAATATTCCATCACAGCTGAACTCCGTTTTTTGAGGTCTTCAAATTCCTTCTTCTATATTTTCATGACGTTGTTGGGAATATGCACCCCACGAAAGCTTTCCTTCAATTCTGCCCAGGTGATGTTGTTCTCGTTTGGGTGTATGCATAGGAGATTTTCCCACCACGACGTTGCTGGTCCGGTCAAATGATGCGGTGCGTACAATACATTATCGTAGTCTGAGCACTGTGCAATAATTAACTTCCTCTCAATATCATGCAACCAATCGTCGGCTTCAATTGGTTTATTGGTGTGCGGGAAAACCGGTGGACGAGTTTTCTGTAATTCTGCCAACCTAGAACGTTATTGACGAGGTCCACGGTGATTTTCCATGTTCAAAAGTTGATTCATCATTCCCTGGTGGTGCTGCTGAGTTTGCTCATACAGGCGACATCCTTGCGAGAATGTTGAGTCACTATCCTAATGGCTTGAGTGGCCTTGAGTAAAATTGTTACCTGTCTGGGCCAAATGATTTTCTTCCGGTGGACTCGGCATGGAGCAAGTCCACGGACGATGCGTATTAATTCTCCAGGGGGTTGCAAAATCAAGTTAGTAAAATCCAAGTAAATGGATAAATAAATTTTTGCAGGCCAAAGTGAGATATCAAGTACTTTTCAATTAAACATTTTCGTGTTTGGATGAGGACTGCGGATACATATCTCACAATAAGCATTATTATACATTACATCACTCAGGATGTGCATACACATTCCTCACATGTTGTTTAGCTAGTGCACTTCTCCTTATACTACATGATGCAACACGACTACTTATCTCCAAGCCTACAAGCAAGCAACAATATCATAGATATCGTACAAGGAGTCCTCAAGCGTTGCTACAAAACTTCTAGCTGGAGGAGGACGGGACATTGGTCGGCTGACCAAGGGTAAGTCCCAAACAAGACGCTCGGGAGTCAACCTCCTCCTGAACATGCTCTAGGCGAGCGGTGCGGGGTTAGCAGGAAGAACGGTCCTAATAGGGGAGGAGCAATAACTTGATTGAACTCCTCAAGGGAAGGCGGTGTTGGAAATATGCCCTAGAGGCAATAGTAAAGTGGTTACTATTATATTTCCTTGTTCATAACAATCGTTTATTAGCCATGCTATAATTGTATTGATTGGAAACGAAAATACATTTGTGGATACATAGACAACACATTGTCCCTAGTGAGCCTCTAAAGGACTAGCTCGTTGATCAAAGATGTTGAAGGTTTCCTGGCCATAGACATGAGTTGTCATTTAATAAGGGGATCACATCATGAGGAGAATGATGTGATGGACAAGGCCCAAACTATGAGCGTACCATATGATCGTGTCAGTTAATTGCTACTGTTTTATGCATGTCAAGTATCTATTCCTATCACCATGAGATCATGCAACTCACTAACACTGGAGCAGTACCTTGTGTGTATCAAACGTCTCAACATAACTTGGTGAATATAAAGGTGCTCTACAGGTATCTTCGAGGGTGTCTATTGAGTTGGGATGGATCAAAATTTGGATTTGTCACTCTGTGTGCCGGAGAGGTATCTCAGGGCCCACTCGGTCATACAAGATCACAACAAGCTTGCAAGCAATGTGAGTAAAGAGTTAGCCACGGGATCTTGTATTAGAGAACGAGTAAAGATACTTGCCTGTGCCGATATTGAGGCAGGTATGGATATACCGACGATCAATCTCAGGCAAGTAACATACGGAATAGACAAAGGGAATTTTGTACGGGATTGATTGAATCCTTGACATCGTGTTTCGACCGATAAAGATCTTCGTAGAATATGTAGGATCCAATATGGACATCCAAGTCCCGCAGGGTCTGCACACTTAAGGTTCGGTGACGATTTGGTATTAGTCATGTGTGCATAGTTCTCGAACCCGCAGGGTTTTCACACTTAAGGTTCGGTGATGATTTGGTATTAGTGAGTTATGTGTGGTGGTAACCGAATGTATTTCGGAGTCCCGTATGATATCTCGGATGTCATGAGGAGCTCCGGAATGGTCCGGAGGTAAATTTTTATATATGGGAAGTCATATTTTGGCTACCAGAAAAGTTTCGGTTTTTTTCGGTATTGTACCGAGAAGCTTTTAGAAGGTTCCGAAAATATCCAAAGGAGTCCGGAAGACCACCAAGGGTTCTACCACGTCCCAATGGTTTGCATGGGTTGAGGAGAGACATCATGGCCTTATTGGGCCAAGGGCACAAGTCCCTCAAGGCCCATGGAGTTGGGAAAGGTGGAAAGTCCACCTTTGTATGAAAGGGAAGGAGGGGGACTGGGATTCCACCTCCTGCCCCCATGATTGTTCCCTAGGTCTTAGAGCGGTTGTTCCCCACGCTGCTCCACCTATATATAGAGGGGAGGGGCGCCCCAAGAGGACACACGAAGCCCTTGGCGACCCTCTCTCTTCCTAGATCATTTTATCCTCCGTTCACGATTTCTGTAGGGCTAGGCGTAGCCCTACCAAGACAGCTACACCACAACCACCGTCATGACGTTATGCTCCGAGAGAACTCATCTACCTCTCCGTCCTTGCTTGCTGGATCAAGGAGGAAGCCAATGTCATCGAGTTGTATGTGTACTGAATGCGGAGGTGTTGTCCGTTCGGCACTAGATTGGGACGGATCGTGATGGGATCGCGGGATGGATTGCGATTTGGTCGCGAAGACGTTCGACTTGAGCAACCTCATTATATACGCTTCCTCTTAGCGATCTACAAGGGTATGTTGATGCACTCCCCCTCTCGTAGATGTTAGTCTCCATAGATTGATCTTGGTGAGCATGGGAATTTTTTTGCTTCCCATGCGAAGTTTCCCAATAGGCAGGTGGCGCCTTACTGCCTAGACTTGCGACATGGAGGAAGCAGAGGATGAAGGACATGACCGAGGTGGCGTGGGATGGAGACGCTTAGTCCTGTTAGGAGGACAAGATTGCATAGCATCCATATGAGCAGCCACTACGTCAGCCACTAAGCCATCAAAAATTGACTCCTAGGCAATGAGGTACTGCACGAGTAGCTCAACAGCCTCATCACCACTCCTCTACTGCTAGCAAAAGCATAATGACTCATGTACGGAATCTGGCATGGGAGGTAGTGATAAGGACTAGTCTTCATCACTGGAAGGATGTCCTCGAGGCATGCAATAGCCTCCCTGGCAGCCAATCTGCATAGCCTACCTCTCCGTAGGCATGGCTCTCCCGACGAAGCGAATGTGGTAGTTCTTGATGCGTCCACCTTTGAACTGCATCGAGGCCTGATGCATACTCACAGTGTCATCGATGCTGCGGTGGTAGAGCGTTTTGATATGTCTACAACGTATCTATAATTTTTGATGGTTCCATGCTATTATCTTGTCAACTTTAGATGTTTTGTATGCATGAATATGCTATTTTATATCTTTTTTGGGACTAACCTATTAACTCAGTGCCAAGTGCCAGTTTCTGCATTTTTCGTACTTTTGACCCTTTTTCAGACGGAGTCCAAATGGAATAAAACTTTTGCGATGATTTTTTGGACCAAAAGAGACCCCCGAAGCTTTGGAAGAAGGCCAAAAGATCCACGAGGGAGTCACAAGCCCAGGAGGCCCGGCCCCCCTAGGTCGGGCCTAGCAGGTTTGTGACCTCCTCGTGGGCCCAACCGACGTAATTTCACCGCCATAAATTTCTATAAATTCAGAAACCCCCAAAAGAAACCTAGATCGGGAGTTCCGCCGCCGCAAGCCTCTGTAGCCACCAAAAACCAATCGGGGGTCCGTTCCGGCACCCTGCCGGAGGTGGAATCCATCTCCGGTGGCCATCTTCATCATCACGGCGATCTCCATGACGAGGAGGGATTAGTTCTCCCTCGAGGTGAGGGTATGTACCAGTAGCTATGTGTTTGACCTCTCTCTCTCTCGTGTTCTTGAGATGTCTTGATCTCGATGTACCACCGGCTTTGCTACTATAGTTGGATCTTATGATGTTCTTCCCCCTCTCTCTTCTTGTAATGAACTCAGTTTTCCCTTTGGAGTTATCTTGATGTATGTCTTGCACTTGTCTATCTGTGGTGACAATGGGATATTCATGTGAGTACTTGATGTATGTTTTGGTGATCAACTTGCGGGTTTCGTGACATCGGCAACCTATGCATATGGGTTGGCACACGTTTTGACTCTCCGGTAGAAACTTTGGGCACTCTTTGAAGTTCTATGTGTTGGTTGAATAGATGATTATGAGATTCTGTGATACATATCGTATAATCATGCCCACGGATACTTGAGGTGACAATGCAGTATCTAGGTGACATTAGGGTCTTGGTTGATATGTATCTTAAGGTGTTATTCTAGTACGAACTCTAGGATAGATTGAACGGAAAGAATAGCTTCATGTTATTTTACTACGGACTCTTGAATAGATCGGTCAGAAAGAATAACTTTGTGGTGGATTCGTACCCAACAATAATCTCTTCATTTATTCTGCGCTATTAGTGACTCTGGAGTGACTCTTTGTTGCACGTTCAGGGCTAGTTATATGATCCAATTATTTTATCAGTATGACCCCTAGGCCTTGTTTCCACGCATTGCAATACCGTTCGTGCTCACTTTTACTATTAATTACCTTGCTGTTTTTGTAATTTCAGATTAAAAAAACCTATATCTACCATCCATATTGCACTTGTATCACCATCTCTTCACCGAACTAGTGCACCTATACAACTTACTATTGTATTGGGTGTCTTGGGGACACCAGAGACACTTTGTTATTTGGTTGCAGGGTTCCTTGAGAGAGACCATCTTCATCCTACGCCTCCTGCGGATTGATAAACCTTAGGTCACCCACTTGAGGGAAAATTGCTACTGTCCTACAAACCTCTGCACTTGGAGGCCCAACAACGTCTACAAGGAGAAGGTTGCGTAGTAGAAATCAAGCTCTTTTCTGGCGCTGTTGCCGGGGAGGTTAACGCTTGAAGGTATATCTTTAGATATTGCAATCGAATCTTTTAGTTTCTTGTTTTTCACTAGTTTGGTTTTATAAAAGAAAACTACAAAAAATGGAATTGAGGCTGTCTCATATGCTTCATCTTTTTAATGTCTTTCGTGAAAATGATGGGAAGGAAAATTGTGCTCAAGTGCTAGAAGAAGAATTACATAGAATGCTTGGCATAAAATATGTGAATGATGAGCATGATTGCAATGTTGTTAGTATGAATTCTTTGAATACCCATGATCCTAATGATATGCAAAGCCACAAGCTTGGGGATGCTATGTTTGACGAAGATGATCTTTTTAGTTCACCCACTTTGAATGATCAAAATTATTATGATGAAAGCATGCCCCCTATCTATGATGATTTTTGTGATGACACTTATGCTATAAATAAGAATGATAATAAAACTTGTCACAATTATGAGTACCCTCTTACTGAACATTACTCTTTCAATGTGGAAACAATTCATAGTGTTCAAGTCTTTTACGATACTCCCACTACTATTGATGAGAATAAATTTCCTTATGTGGAGAGTAGTAAAATTTCTATGCTTGTAGATCATGAAAAGAATGCTTTAGGTGCTGGTTATATTGTTGAATTCATTCATGATGCTACTGAAAATTATTATGAGAGAGGATCATATGCTTCTACATATTGCAATAACATCAAGTTTCCTCTCGATGTGTTGAAATTTTTGAAGTCATCACTACTGGAAAATAGTTTTTTGCCATCTGCCTAGTCTTTGCCGTCTGCTAGCTGATGGAAAAGAGTGTCTTTGCCGTCAGCTTCAGCAAAACAGACGACAAAGCACAGGCTGATGGCATAGAGTGTTTTTGCCATCAATCACATCTATGCAGTCTGCTAGCGGACGGCAAAGAGTCCGGAGGCAGACGACAAAGATGTAGATGGGCCCACCTAACCGCGGGGTGGTTAGGTCAAACTGGAGTCAGGCATTTGCCGTCTGGTTGCGGACGAAAAATAGTCCCGAGGCAGAGGGCAAAGAGTCTAGACTCTTTGTCGTTCGTCGGCAGATGGCAATGCGCTAACTCCGTTAACAGCTCCTCCCCCACCCCGCCCCTCTCTCTTTGTAACGGTCGCCCTGCGCGCCCCTCTATCTCCCAATCCACGAGCCCCTCTCTCTGTAACGGCCGCCGCCACCTCCGTCGCGTCGCCGCCCCTCTCGTCCACACCGCCTTCCCTGTCGCCCCCACCATCGCCCCCGCCGCCACCGTCGCGCCACCACCACCGTCGCGCCGCTGCCCCACCTCGCCCCCGCTGCCGCTGCCCCACCACCGTCGCGCCGCCACCCCCAGCGCCGCCCCGCCAACCGCAACACCCCGACCCCTCCACAGCCACCCCTCCCGGTGAGCCCCCACACCCCCACCCCCCACCCCCCACCCGCATTATTTTTTAGTAGTTTTAGAAGTTTTAGTAGTTGTTGTTGTTAGTAGTTTTAGTGGTAGATTTAGTTAGGTTAGTAGTTTTAGTTAGGTTAGTTAGTTAGTTTGGTTAGTTTGGTGGAGGAGGAGGAGAGGAGAAGAGGAGGAGGACGACGAGAAGAGGAGGAGAAGAAGAGGAGTAGGAGGAGGAGGAGGAGAAGAAAAAGAAGAAGAAGAAGAAGAAGAGGAGAAGAAAAAATAAGAAGGAGAAGAAGAGAAGAAAAAAATAAGAAGGAGAAGAAGTAAAGAAGAAGAGAAGAAGAGAATAAGAAAAAAATAAGAAGGAGAAGAAGAGAAAAAAGAAGAAGAAGTTGATTTTTTATTGTTTGGTATTTAGTGGTAGCTAGATTATTTTTGAGTTACTTAGTGGTAGATTCTCTTTTTGTTATAGTGGTAGATTCTGTTTTTGTTATTTTTTTGCTGTTTAGTGCTATCTAGGTTTAGCGATAGGTTTAGTTAGCTTGGTTAGTTTGGTTAGTTAGTTAGTTAGTTAGCTTAATAGAAAGAATAGGAAGAAGAAGAAGAGGAGGAGGAGGAGAGGAGAAGAGGAGGAGAAGAAGAAGAAGAAGAAGAAGAAGAAGAAGAAGAATAAGAGGAGGAGGAGAAGACAAAAATAAGAAGGAGAAGAAGAAAAGAAGAAGAGAAGAAGAAGAGAAGAAGAGAAGAAGAATACCTTCTCCTCCTCCTTCTTCTCCTTCTTCTTGATTTCTTCTTCTTCTTCTCCTCCTCTTTCTTCTCCTCTATCTTATTCTCCTGACCTTATTTTCCCCAACAATGAGATAATTAGCCCATTTAGCTAAAAAATGGCACAAAACCTTGGTTATCTCATGAATATTATATTCTTAACTTGTTTTCCTCTAAAATGACATAATTATAATATTTGTGTTGATCGGGTGGATTTACATGTGATAGTTGTCTCGTCGCTGTGAGGTCTGCTGTGCGAAGACCTGCCCGTGAGTTGTATGAGCTCCGCCCCTGCATTCGTCGGTCAGTACAAATTTCATCTCCTCCTCGCCCCTTCATTTACTGTGGCTCGGTTTCCGGATGAAACTTTCTAGATTTAGGTAATTACATTAATTTATTAGTATGCGTGACGAGTATGTGTCTCCCGTTCGAAAGGGCGACATCTATAAATATGCATGTCTTTGCATATTTATAACCGCCATCCTTTCGAATTGTCCAATATTATCCATGGACAGCCCAAGTATGTGTAGATTGGGTTCGTTTTCCCGTATGCTGTGCTCTGGATCCGATGCGGAATTTCGTCAGTGCCTCCCTGTTGTTCTCCGGATGCACATCCTCTCTGTTTATTACGGAGACGTGTATCAGGAGAACAGCGGGGAGGTGCTGCCGAAATTTTGCGTTGGATCCGGAGGAGAGCATGGGAAAACGAACCCAATCTAAACATACTCGGGTGGGATTAGGACCTATCTTTACCTATTAGCATGTAGGTTGCCTGGACGTAATAAAAATGGCGAACCTGATTAACCGATGAATATAAATGCTCAATTATATATAAATATATTTCTTCTGTCTTTAGTAGCTAGAGTGATCGTGTGTGGATGTATACCGGTCACCCTAGTCAGAAAGAGATGACTAAAGAATGGTTTGTAAAAACAAAGGAATTTGTGAAAGCCGCATTCGCAAATGGCCAGGAAAGAAACTATTGCCCCTGTCCTGGATGCGACAACTATAAAAAGAGGACAGAGGCTGTAATGATTAAACACCTGACGAGGAGGGGTTTTAAGCCTAATTATACGGTGTGGATATTTCATGGTGAGTCTATACAATGCACAAGAGCTGAGGTGGTCCGTCGTCGCACGGACGAGCATGGTACCGGGATCGAAGACATGGTGCAAGACTTTGATGATGCTCGGGATTCGGAAGATGAGATGGAGGAATCTGCAAAGGCCTTTCATGAAATGTTGGAGTCTTCAAAACGTCCTCTCCATGAGAACACTGAGCTCTGTCAGCTGGATGCAATTGCACAAGTAATGGCTCTGAAGGCTCAGTTCAACTTGGGAAGAGAATGCTACGACGCGATGATGACACTATTTGGACGCTTCCTACCCAAAGGTCATGTCATGCCTGCAAACCTGTACCAGTCGGACAAAATACTTCGTGTACTTAAGATGCCCTCTGAGAAGATAGATGCATGTGAGAAAGGATGTGTCTTATTTAGGAAGGAGTATGCACACTTGGACTATTGTCCCAATTGCGAGTCTTGCAGGTATCTTGTGGTAGACAACGGTATCGGTGAGAAGAGGAAGACCAAAATCGTAGTTAGTGTTCTTCGGTATATTCCAATCGTACCAAGACTTCAACGTCTTTTCATGGTTGAAGAGACAGCCAGACATATGACATGGCACAAATTGGGCAAAAGAAGCGAACTAGATGCGGATGGGAATAAGATGGTGGTACACACATCGGATGGGGAAACGTGGAAACATTTCGATGGATTGCATCAGGATAAAGCGGCAGATCCAAGGAATCCTCGAGTCTACGTCGCCACGGACGGTTTTAATCCCTTCGGCATAATGGAAACCCAATACAGTTGTTGGCCTATATTTGTCATTCCACTCAATCTCCCCCCCCCCGAGTAGTTTATGCAATGAAAGAACATATTTCTGACGTTGATAATTCCAGTGCCCAATTATCCGAGGAAGAATATGAATGTGTACCTGCAACCTCTTAAGGATGAATTGGAAGAAGCTTGGGATAATGGGGTCAAGACATACGATGCCGCTAGAAAAAAAACTTCAAAATGCATGTGTGGTACATGTACTCTATGCATGACTTGCCAGCTTATGCGCTATTCCCTGGATGGTGTGTGCATGGAAGGTTCCCGTGCCCCCAATGCAAGCCAGCTCTTCAGTTTCATTGGTTGCAGGAGGGTCGGAAGTATTCTTGCTTTGACTTGCGTAGACAGTTCCTGGATCCTGACCATCAGTTTAGAAAAGACAAGAAGAACTTTACCAAACGTAAAGTTGTCAAAAACTTGGCACCACCTGCGTTGACAGGCCAACAGATCCTGGATCAGTTAGACCCCCTCTAGTCTGATCCAGAGCGTCCAGGGTATTTCAAGGGGTATAACTCAAAACACGCATGGACTCACAAGCCATGCTTTTGGGATCTGCCTTACTTCAAAGACCTCCTTCTTCCACACAATATCGACATGATGCACACTGAAAAGAATATTGGCGAGGCTATTTTTGGTACATTGTTCGACATAGATGGGAATACAAAGGATAATACTAAGGCTAGAGTCGATCAAGAGACACTATGTCATAGACCATTACAAAACATGCGAGAAGGCAAAGGAAAGCAGAAGTGGTCGAAGCGAAAGGCCTGGTTCAATCTTGGAAGGCTAGCTATGAGGGAAATTATCTTGTGGGTCAAAATGCACTTGATGTTCCCCGATGGGTATGCAACGAATCCAAAGAGGGGAGAGAGTCTTAAAAAATTAGAAATATTTGATGTCAAGAGTCATGATTGGCACATATGGCTAGAGCGGGTAATGCCGATGATGTTACGTGGCTTTATTCCTGAGGATGAATGGCTAGTACTGGCGGAGCTAAGCTAGTTCTTCCGTGTTCTTTGTGCGAAAGAATTGTCAACTGGAGTGGTAGAATACATGGAGGAGTTTGCACCGGACTTTTTGTGCAAGTTAGAGAAGATCTTTCCACCGGGCTTCTTTAATCCAATGCAACATTTGATTTTAGATCTACCGACCAAGGCAAGATTGGGTGGGCCCGTGCAAGATCGTTGGTGCTATGCAACTTAGAAGATGCAGAAGACCCTTTGAGCTAAATGTAAAAATAAGCGTAGAATTGAAGCATCGATGGTTAAGGCATTAATTACTGAGGAGGTGGCAAACTTTGTGAGAGCACACTACGAACCCAAAAATCATCATTTGCATAATCCGAAGCCTCCGCACAATGATGCAGACCCTAAAAAGGTGGGTCCAACCTCAGCCTATTCAAAGGGAAGCTCGCACCAGCCGGTGCTTCGAAACCAATAACGTTGGATGTCGAAAAATGGCAGAACAATTCTTTGTATATCTTCAACAACCTAATAGAAGTGCGGCCGTACATCGAGTGAGTTCTCGACACATATGCATCTTAGATGACGCGTTGAGCATTTGCTCAAAAGTGAGCTTGGGCTGCCAGTTGTTTTTGCCGGTCCGCTGCCGTTGAGAGCCGGCTTCAATAGCCGACGCGTCTTCCTCCACACTAGCCACTGATACGTCTCCAACGTATCTATAATATTTGATGGTTTCATGCTATTATCTTGTCAAACTTTGGATGTTTTGCATGCCTTTTATATATTTTTTGGGACTAACTTATTAACTCAGTGCCAAGTGCCAGTTCCTGTTTTTTCCATGTTTTTGACCCCTTTGAGAGGAGATTTTGAAACGGAGTCCAAACGGAATAAAATCCCCGAAAAGAATTTTTCTGTAACGGAAGAAGATCAGGAGACTTGAGAGCCAAGGCAGGGGGGCCCTAGGGCCCCCACAAGCCCCCACCCCGCGACCAGGGGGAGGCCGCGGTCCCTAGGCTTGTGGGCCCCCTGGACACCCTTTGCCCTAGGTTTTGCGCCTATATATCCCCAAAAATTCCACAAAAAATCAGGAGATCATAGAAAGTACTTTTCCGCCACCGCAAGCTTTTGTCTCCGCAAGATCCCATCTGGGTCACGTTCTGGTGCCCTGCCGGAGGGGAGATTCGGATATGGAGGGGTTCTCCATCAACACCATGGCCTCTCCAATGATGCGTGAGTAGTTCACCATTGACCTACGGGTCCATAGCTAGTAACTCGATGGCTTCTTCTCTCTCTTGGATCTTCAATACAAAGTTCTCCATGATCTTCATGGAGATCTATCCAATGTAATCTTCTTTTGCGGTGTGTTTGTCGAGATCCGATGAATTGTGGATTTATGATCAGATTATCTATGAATCTTATTTAAGTTTCTTCTGATCTGTCTTATGCATGATTTCATATCCTTGTAATTCTCTTCGAGTTGTGGGTTTTGTTTGGCCAACCAGATCTATGATTCTTGCAACGGGAGAAGTGCTTGGTTTTGGGTTCATACCATGCGGTGACCTCACCCAGTGACTATCCCTCTACATCGTGTTGTTGCCATCAAGGGTAAAAAGATGGGGTTTTCATCATTGGTTTGAGATTATCCCTCTACATCATGTCATCTTGCTTAAGGTGTTACTCTGTTCGTCATGAACTCAATACACTAGATGCATGTTGGATAGCGGTCGATGTGTGGACTAATAGTAGTAGATGCAGAAAGTATCGGTCTACTTGTCTCGGACGTGATGCCTATATGTATGATCATTGCCTTAGATATCGTCATGACTTTGCGCGGTTCTATCAATTGTTCGATAGTAATTTGTTTACCCACCGTGATATTTGCTATTTTGAGAGAAGCCTCTAGTGAACACTATGGCCCCCGGGTCTACTCCACACAATATTTTCAGCCTTACACTTTTTTACTTCGTTGCACTTTCCGCCTTCAGATCTCACTTTGCAAACAATCTTGAAGGGATTGACAACCCCTTTGAATCGTTGGGTGCAAGCTCGTTTGTGTTTGTGTAGGTACTGTGGACTTGACGAGACCCTCCTACTGGATCGATACCTTGGTTCTCAAACTGAGGGAAATACTTACTGCTCCTGTGCTGCATCACCCTTTCCTCTTCAAGGGAAAAACCAACGCAAGCTCAAGAGACAACAGAAGGATCTCTGGCACCACAGCCGGGGAACGACTTTTGCTGATGTAGCAGAAGGATTTCTAGCGCCGTTGTTGGGGAGGAAGATCAAGTCAAGAACTCGTCCAAGTAGGTGTCACAAACTCATCTCTTGCATTTACTTTGTTTGCCCGTTGCCTCTCGTTTTCCTGTCCCCCACTTCACAATTTGCCTTTTTAGTTTGCCTTTTCCGTTTGCCTTTTCGTTCGCCCTTTTTCTCGCTTGCTCTTTGTTCTCTTGTGTGCTTGCTTGCTTGCCGAAGTCACCATGAATGAAAACACAAAACTTTGTGACTTCTCGAATACTAATAATAATGATTTTATTAGTACTCCGATTGCTCCCGCCACTAGTGCGGAGTCATACGAAATAAATGCCGCTTTGCTGAATCTTGTTATGAAAGAGCAATTCTCCGGCCTTCCTAGTGAAGATGTCGCATCCCATCTCAATACCTTCATTGAGCTTTGCGATATGCAAAAGAAGAAAGATGTGGATAATGACGTGATTAAATTGAAGCTTTTTTCCTTTCTCGTTGCGAGATCGTGCAAAAACTTGTTTTTCTTCTTTGCCCAAAAATAGTATCGATTCTTGGGATAAGTGCAAAGATGCTTATATATCCAAGTATTTTCCGCCGGCTAAGATTATCTCTCTTCGTAATGATATCATGAATTTGAAGCAACTTGATCATGAACATGTTGCACAATCTTGGGAGAGAACGAAATTAATGATTAGAAATTGCCCCGCTCATGGCTTGAGTCTTTGGATGATTATTCAAATCTTTTACGTTGCCTTGAATTTCATTTCTAGAAATATCTTGGACTCGGCCTCAGGTGGAACGTTCATGGAAATCACGTTAGGGGAAGCCACAAAGCTCCTAGACAACATCATGACGAATTACTCTCAGTGGCACACTAAAAGGTCACCTACTAGTAAGAAGGTACACGCTATAGAAGAAATTAACTCGTTGAGTGCTAAGATGGACGAGTTAAAGAATTTGGTTGCTAGTAGAAGTGCTCTTTTGGATCCTAATGATATGCCCTTGTCTTCTTTGATTAAGAGTAGCAACGCTAGCTTGGACGTTAATGTTGTTGGTAGGAATTACTTTGGCAACAACAATGCTTTTAGAGGAAACTATGTTCCAAGGCCTTTTCCTAGTAACTCCTCTAATAATTTTGGCAACTCCTACAACAATACTCATGGAAATTACGATAGATTACCCTCTGATCTAGAGAGTAATATCAAAGAGTTCATCATCTCTCAAAAGATTTTCAATGCGTCCATAGAGGAAAAGCTACTCAAAACTAACGATTTCGCTAAGAGCGTTCATAGAATGTCTAGTGATGTTGATGCTTTGAAAATTAGATGTTCTCCTCCCAAAATCAACATGGATGAAACTTTGAAAGCTATGCATGTTTCCAAGATTGAGAGCCAAGAAAGAACCGCCCAAATTCATGCTAGACATGAATGGCTTAAAAAGGTGTGTTCTCGTGATGAGAATCACAAAGATCTTAAAGTGCTTGGTGTGACTCCAATTGAATCTTTGTTTTCTTGTGTCAAACCTAATGATTATGGGGTTGGATATGAATCCACTTTGGTTGAAAAGTGCCTCAATGATTCGGAGTCCATCTATCTTGATGTTAAAAGCATTGAAAGTGGAGTAGAAGATATTACAACTTTGAGTAGTAATGAAATTACCAATATGGATTTCAAGGAATTCAATTATGATAGTTGCTCCTTGATTGAATGCATTTCCTTGATGCAATCCATGTTAAACTCTCCACACGCTTATAGCCAAAACAAGGCCTTTCCTGATTATATCGTCGAAGCTATGATAAAATCTCTTGAAGGGAAACTTGAATTGGAAGTCTCTATCCCTAGAAAGCATCATGAAGAGTGGGAACCTACTATCAAAATCAAAATCAAAAACTATGAATGCAATGCTTTGTGTGATTTGGGTGCTAGTGTTTATGCGATTCTAGAGTCTTTATGTGATATTCTTGGTTTTAATGAGATTGAAGAGTGTTCTTTTAGTTTGCATCTTGCTGATTCTACTATCAAGAAACCCATGGGAAGGATCAATGATGTTCTTATTGTTGCAAATAGGAACTATGTACCCGTGGATTTCACTGTTCTTGACATTGATTGCAATCCTACATGCCCTATTATTCTCGGTAGACCTTTCCTAAGGACTATCGGTGCTATCATCGATATGAAGGACGGGAATATTAGATTTCAATTTCCTTTAAGGAAGGGAATGGAACACTTTCCTAGAAAGAAAATAAGATTGCCTTATGAATCCATGATGAAGGCCACTTATGGTTTGAGCCCCAAAGACGAAGATACGTGATTCTATCGCTTCTATGCCTAGCTAAGGGCGTTAAAAAATAGTGCTTGTTGGGAGGCAACCCAATGAATTTATCTTTTTCTTTCTGTTTTGTTGCGTCCACACCATCATAATTCTGTTGTGTTTGTGTTTTTTGTGTTTCTTTTTGTGTTTGAGCCAATCAAAACCTTTATGACTAGTCTTGGTAATGGTTGTTTGATCCTGCTGGAAAAACACAAAAACTTTTTGCTCACGAGACGATTTTTCATTTTTATTCAGAAAGAGATTTTGAGTTTATTATTTTTGTTTCTAGTTGATATGCCTTTTGCCGAGTCAGTCATAATATTTCAGATTTTTTGACGTACCAGAAGTATCCGAAGTATACAGATTGCAATAGACCGGTCTGTTTTTGACAGACTCTGTTTTTGTTGAGTTGGTTATTTGTTTTGATGAAACTATGGTTAGTATCGGGGGGGTACTATCCATGGAAAAGTGAGAATATAGTATACCAACACAAATATAGATAGAATTCAAGTTTGCTACAGTACCAAAAGAAGTGGTAGTTTGTTTTCTTGTGCTATTGTTATCATGAGTTTCTGTTTAAGTTTTGTGTTGTGAAGTTTTCAAGTTTTGGGTGATGTTCTCATGGACGATGAGATAAGGAGTGGAAAGAGCTCAAGCTTGGGGATTCCCAAGGCATCCCAAGCCAAATTCAAGGACACCAAAAAGCCTAAGCTTGAGGATGCCCCGGGAAGGCATCCCCTCTTTCGTCTTCAATCCATCGGTAACATTACTTGGAGTAATATTTTTATTCACCACATTTTATGTGTTTTGCTTGGAGTGTCTTGTCTCTTAAGAGACTTTTCTTTTTGTTGTGTCACAATCATCCTTGCTGCACACCTTTTTGAGAGAGAGAGACATGCACTCATCGTGATTTTTCTAGAACACGCATAGTGCTTCACTTATATCTTTTGATCTAGATAGTTTTGGTCTATGTGCTTCACTTATATCTTTTAGAGCACGGCGGTGCGTGATTTGATAGTTGGCTTAAGCTATGAAAGTAGTCCCAAATGGGATAGGTACCCAAACAGGACGCAAAAACCTCCATCTTCCTGTGCATTGAGTAGAAAGAGAAGTTTTGATTCCTCTCAATTAGTTTTGAGACGTGGATTTGGTAATATTAAGAGCTATGTTAGTAGGATGTTGTGAATCTAGAAATACTTGTGTTGAAGTTAGTGATTCCGGTAGCATGCACGTATGGTGAACCGCTATGTTAGGAATTCGTAGCATAATTGATCTATTGATTGTCATCCTTTGTGTTGAGGTCGGGATCGCGCGAAGGTTAAACACCTACCAACCCTTCCCCTCGGAGTATGCGTTTAGCACATTGTTTCAATTACTAATAAAAACTTTCGCAACAAGTATGTGAGTTCTTCGTGACTAATGTGAGTCCATGGTATAGATGCACTTTCACCTTCCACCATTGCTAGCCTCTTTAGTGCCGCACAATTCTCGCTGGTGCACAAACCCACCATATGCCTTCCTCAAAACAGCCACCATAACTACCTACTATGGCATTTTCATAGCCATTCCGAGATATATTGCCATGCAACTCCCACCGTTCCATGTCATGACTTGTGCTGTCACTCTCATATTGCCATTGCATGATCCTAAGATAGCTAGTGAGATGTTTCAACGTCATACGCCATGCTAGATCGTTGCACATCCCGGTACACTGCCGGAGGCATTTCCTATAGAGTCATCGTCATTTTGAGCTTTGAAGATGTGAGTGAATAAAAGTGTGATGATCATCATTATTAGACCATTGTCCCATGTGAGGAAATAAAAAAAAGAGGCCAAAGAGCCCAAAAATAAAAATAAAAAAGAGAAAAAAAGAGGCCTAAGAGCCCAAATGAAAAAAAAGAAAATAGAGAAAAAGAGAGAAGGGACAATTTTACTATCTTTTTCCACACTTGTGCTTCATAATAGCACCATGTTCTTCATGATTGAGAGCTTCTTGCTTTGTCACCACCATATGCTAGTGGGAACCTTCATTATATAACTTGGCTTGTATATTCCAATGATGGGCTTCCTCAAAATTGCCCTAGGTCTTCGTGAGCAAGCAAGTTGGATGCACACCCACTAGTTCTCCTTTTGAGCTTTCATATACTTATAGCTCTAGTGCATCTCTTGTATGGCAATCCCTACTCATTCACATTGATATCTATTAATGGGCATCTCGATAGCCTTTTGATACGCCGACTCAATGTGACCATCTCCTCCTTCTTTTTGTCTCACAACCACCACCACACTCTATTCCACCTATAGTGCTATATCCATAGCTCACGCTCATGTATTGCGTGATAGTTATAAAAAGTTTGAGAAAGTAAGAGTGCGAAAACAATTACTTGGCCAATACCGGGGTTGTGCATGATTTACATTAGTTCTGTGAGGATGATGGAGCATAGCCAGACTATATAATTTTGTAGGGATAACTTTCATTGGCCTTGTTATTTTGAAAGTTCATGATTACCTAGCTAGTTTGCTTGAAGTATTATTGTTTTCATGTCAATAGCAAACTATTGTTTCGAATCTTAGGATCTGAACAATCATGTCATGTGAAAGAAGTTGGAAAGGACAACTATGCTAGGTAGCATTCCACATCAAAAATTCATCCTTTATCACTTCCCTACTCGAGGACGAGCAGGAGTTAAGCTTGGGGATGCTTGATACGTCTCCAAGGTATCTATAATTTTTTATGGTTTCATGCTATTATCTTGTCAAAGTTTGGATGTTTCGCATGCCTTTTATATATTTTTCGGGACTAACTTATTAACTCAGTGCCAAGTGCCAGTTCCTGTTTTTTCCATGTTTTTGACCCCTTTCAGAGGAGATTTCGAAATGGAGTCCAAACGAAATAAAATCCCCAAAAATAATTTATCCGTAACGGAAGAAGATCAGGAGACTTGAGAGCAAAGGCAGGGGGTCCAGGGGCCCCACAAGCCCCCAACCCGCGGCCAGGGGGGAGGCCGTGGTCCTCAGGCTTGTGGGGCCCCTGGACACCCTTTGCCCTAGGTTTTGCGCCTATATATCCCCAAAAATTCCACAAAAAATCAGGAGATCGTCGAAAGTACTTTTCCGCCACCGCAAGATTCTGTCTCTGCAAGATCCCATCTGGGGCACGTTCTGGTTCCCTGCCGGAGCGGAGATTCGGATACGGAGGGCTTCTTCATCAACACCATGGCCTCTCCGATGATGCGTGAGTAGTTCACCATAGACCTACGGGTCCATAGCTACTAACTAGATGGCTTCTTCTCTCTCTTGGATCTTCAATACAAAGTTCTCCATGATCTTCATGGAGATCTATCCGATGTAATATTCTTTTGCAGTGTGTTTGTCGAGATCCGATGAATTGTGGATTTATGACCAGATTATGTATGAATCTTATTTGAGTTTCTTCTGATCTCTCTTATCCGTGATTTCATATCCTTGTAATTCTCTTCGACTTGTGGGTTTTGTTTGGCCAACCAGATCTATGATTCTTGCAATGGGAGAAGTGCTTGGTTTTGGGTTCATACCGTGCGATGACCTCACCCAGTGACAAAAGGGGTAGCGAGGCACGCATCATGTTGTTGTCATCAAGGGTAAAAAGATGGGGTTTTCATCATTGGTTTGAGATTATCCCACTACATCATGTCATCTTGCTTAAAGCGTTACTCTGTTCGTCATGAACTCAATACACTAGATGCATGCTGGATAGCGGTCGATGTGTGGAGTAACAATAGTAGATGCCGAAAGTATCAGTCTACTTTTCTCGGACGTGATGCCTATATGTATGATCATTGCCTTAGATATCGTCATGACTTTGCACGGTTCTATCAGTTGCTCGACAGTAATTTGATTACCCACCGTGATATTTGCTATTTTGAGAGAAGCCTCTAGTGAACACTATGGCCCCCGGGTCTACTCCACACCATATCTTCAGCCTTACACTTTTTTACTTCGTTGCACTTTCCGCCTTCAGATCTCACTTTGCAAACAATCTTGAAGGGATTGACAACCCCTTTGAAGCATTGGGTGCAAGCTCATTTGTGTTTGCGTAGGTACTCTGGACTTGACGAGACCCTCCTACTGGATCGATACCTTGGTTCTCAAACGGAGGGACATACTTACTGCTCCTGTGCTGCATCACCCTTTCCTCTGGAAGGGAAAAACCAACGCAACCTCAAGAGACGACAGAAGGATATCTGGGACCCATACCGGGGAACGACTTTTGTTGATGTAGCAGCCACCTGCTTGCTTGCGGAGCGCAAATCCAGGTTATTCGCCTTGCACTTGTTGTTCTGGCCGCCTCGGTTGTCCCCAACCGGCTCGGGAGTAGCGGACGTGGGGACAATATTGTCCAAGGTAGTGACCTTGACCCGCATCACGGAGTTGGCTGTGGCGTACTTGTCCACCTGGGCCATGAGCACCGCCAGAGAGGTGGGCTCGGAGCACATGAGCTTGTGCTTGAGTAGAATGTCGTCTCGGCAGCCTTCAATAAAGTATTGAATAGCTTGTACCTCATGCACTCCTTCGTAGGAGTTGGGCAGTTCTGTCCAACGCGTGACGTAGTCGCGAAGGGGCTCGTCGGGCCTATGGACGCAGATGGCGAGCTCGCGAGGCCGGCCAGGGCGCTTGTAGGTGCCAGTGAAGTTGCGGACAAACGCCTCCTCGAAGTCCACCTAAGAGTAGACACTGTCGGCTGGAAGGCTGTTAAGCCACGTCCTAGCAGAGCTAGCCAGCACGAGTGGCACGTAGCGAACAGCTACGCACTTGTTACCCCTGGCGATGCCGACTGCGGTGGTGTAGTCGATTAGCCAGCCTTCTGGCTTGGCGGTGTCGTTGTATTTTGGGGTGTCCCAAGCGCGAGTGAAGCCTCGGGGAAATGGCTCCCCTCGAATCCGAGAGCCGAAGCACGCCGGACCGATTGGGCCATCCTCCTCAAGGAGAGACGACTGCACGAGGAGGTTGAGGCGTCTGCGACCATCATTGTCGTTGTGTGGGACGCGAGGGCCGATCCGGGCCATGATCAGAAGGGTGTTCTGGGAGCTTGTGGCGTTGGCCCCCTCCCGATACTTAGCAGGAGGAACATCACGCACCGAATCCCCCTCGTCGCCACCATCTCTACGACGTCGGCGTGAAGACAGCTCGCTCTAGAATAGAGAACGCTTGTCTTGGCTTCCCTCGCCCTTCCGGTCGGAAATGCAATGCGAGAAAGAACCCCCGACATGATGAAGACCGCTCGGGTTGCGACGTGCTCCGGGATCGGCTCCCAGAGACTATGATTATGCCTGACCAGGGTCAAGAAGTGACTGCTTCTCACTTGGAGCGTTAAGGAGATCCTTCACCCACTTCTCTGCGGCGGGGGGAGGTCCCCCCAGTCGCATTGCTCGGAGATCTTCTTGTGATGGGCCTCCGCACGAAGTCGATTTCTCCTGTGTCGGTGTTTACTCACAATATATGCCATGGGTAGGCTAAAGATGGTGAGAACCGAAAGGACACCGGAGGGCGCTGGGGACGAGGTTGGTACAAGCGAGGAACGCACGATGTACCCAGGTTTGGGGCTCTCCGTAGAGATAATACCCCTAGTCCTGCCAGAATGTATAATGCACTAGTGAGGTTACAATGTGCTCCTGGAGCTGTTCTACGAAGGAGGAAGATGGAGCAGCCGGCTCGCGTCTACCTCTCCTGTATGAGTATGTATGAAGGATTGACCGACCCTCTGCATGGAGGGGGTCGGGGGGTTTTATAGACGATCCCACCGACCTACAATAAGGATAAATGTACAGAAGTGGGACCTAGCTAGCAGCCTCGCTGGCTGGCCAGAGGGTACACAGGGGTCTTGTCCTGTCGCCGGAGGGACTCGCCCGCTGCAAGGTCCCGTCTGGCTATGTGACCCTCCGGCAAGCCAATGAGGCTCTTGCGTCAGGCCGACTCGGGAGACGTGTTGTACGTCTGGTGTCGTCTTGCAAGATTCGCCATGGGCTGCCAGTACGGCCGTCTCCACTGTTCTCACGCCGAGTGTGGTAATGGATTGGGAGTTTGACAAGCTGATACTCTGTAGGATGATGGATCGGAGCCAGGGTAGGTCAGCGGCATGGCCATCGACGATGTACCTGTCATGCGCTCCAAACATGTACTCGTGCTGACGAGTACGCAACTTTCATCGTAGGGTCTCGTCATGACCTATGATCTGATGTGTTTTGGGCTCCCTGGCCGGCCAGTAGCCTCGGTAGCAGGCCCTGGGAATGGCCGCCTCGCCCCTAGCCCGTCAGCGCGTCCTGGACGACCAGAGGGAGGTAGCCGTCTCGTCTCTAGCCGGCAGGGGCTTCCTAGCCGGCAAAAGGGATTTGGCTGTCTCACCTCTAGCCGGTTAGAGACTCCTAGTCGGCCAGAGAGAGTTTTGCTTTTCCTTTGAAGTAGAAGGCAAAGGAGCAGGCTTTATGAGCCTACCCCGGGGTTATCCCCCCATCATCCTATTGCCACCGTTCGTGGTCCCGACATTACCCGGTGCAGAATCCCCCTTGGTACCGTGGCGTGTCTCCATTGCCGTAGTTCACCCATGCCGATGCCTCCGCCGCCCGATGGTTGCGCCTGAGGGAGCACTCCCGTCTCGCCGCCACGGGTTGTTGGGGGCCGATCTGGTCTTTGTGATGCGCGTCGGTGTGTGCATCGAACGTCCTGCTGTTCTCTTCGCTCCCCTGGTGGTTGCCGCCATGCTGCGCCTCGAGGCCGGCCGCTGGAATCTGGAGGAGGAGGAGGACAGCATGCGGCGCATCTCTCTCGGCCCCACCCAGTGCAGGTGGTGCCCCGTCGCTTGTAGTCCCGGGGACAGGCACGAGGTGCAAGCCCCTTGCACCTAGCGCCTGCGGTCTTGAAGAAGAGTGGGGTCACCTTTTGGGCGATGGCGACCAGCTCCGTGATGTCGTCCGCCCAGGTGTCGAAGACCCCTTGTGTCGGTCGATGGCAGAGTATCTCGCTCGCCATCTACAGCGTGTCGTGCGCATCGAGGTTTCCCAAGTTGATGCGCACATCATGGATGCGTGGGCAGCCAGCCGGCATGCGCTTGGGTGGTACGGGTTGTCGCGAAGGTGGATACGATGTTGACGATCTGGTACGAGCCCCCTGGTAACACAACACCGGTACACGTTGCAGCCGCTGTGGTATGACAGTTGGAAGCCAGCTCGACGAGGCTCGGAGAATCTTGTTGGTCACCGGTCATCGGAGCTGCGGGGCATAGGGAAGATGAACCTCGGAGAAGACCTTGACACGGCCCCTACCTAGTGCGCCAAATGTTGGATTTCGGGCTCCGGAAAACCCTAATGATTCGAACTCAGGGGCGTGTATGGATATTTCTCGCGGGCTCGCTTCACCTAACTCTCTATTCGCGGGGATGGCAGAGAACACACTCGATGGCGAAGAAGACACAAAACAAGGCAATTTACCCATGTTCGGGCTGCTGAGAAGTGTAATACCCTACTCCTGCTTTGGTGGATTGCCTCTCGTGGAGGTTGGTGGATGAACTAGTACAATGTTCGAGGGCCTCCGGAGGCTGGGTGGCCTTTGTGTGGTGCCGGTGGGCGAATAAATGAATCGGCTCCCCCTCTAAACTAACCTACTCTGTATATATATAGTGGCGTCGCCGGTCCTTATCCAAAAGTAGTCTACGCCTGCAAAGTGGTTGTCAACGTAGTAGGGACGGGTCCAGGGATGACGTCCGTCCTGCTGGAAACCTTCGAGAGAGACTTGGAGACATGTGTGCGTCCTTGCCCCCTTTGCACTAACGGGGGAACTGTACAGTCCTGCTCTCTGCTGCTCGCTAGTCCTTCCCCCGCGTCATCCTCGACTCCTGAGGCCGGGTCTCGCCTCGGCATATCCGCTGCTCCGGAGGGGTCCTAAGGAGGCTCCCTTCGGGTCTAGATGTTGTTCCTCCTCGCAAAGCTTGCACACTCGCGAGGACCTTGCCTTGAGTGGTGTCGTGCCCGATTGTGCTTGCTTGATGAAGTGGGCTAGCCCGGGGCCACAGGCAGGCTGGTCTAGGTACCCCCATTCCCAGAACTCCGACACCAGCGGTGCAAATAGGTGTTATTTACACAAATCATTTCAGCAAACTTAGTTTACTTTGAGAAATGTTTATGTTGGCTCATCTTATATTTGATACACAAGTTACATGACCAATCGGCTCCTCTGGTGTGCTAGCTTCATCGCTATTATGAACGAGTCACCGCGACGATCTCGACGCGTGACAACTAGCATTGTTTGCCTCATCATCGTCTCCGACCTCATCCATGACGTAGTTGACCGAACCTCCGTGCATTCTCACTTGCTTGGCCGCCCCGTGCGCCTTCTCTCTAGTGGACGCGCCTTCGTCACTTGGCCACCTCACGCGCTATCACTCCGCCGAGCGCGTCTTCATCACATGGCCGCCCCGCGCGTCGCCACTGAGCTGGATGCATCTTCACCACTCAAATGCCTAGCGCGTCGCCACTCGGTTGGACGCATCTCCATCACTCGGTTACCTTGCTCGTTGTCACTCTGTTGAGCGCGTCTTCATCACATGGCCGCCCCGCGCGTCGCCAAAAAGCTGGAAGCATCTTCATCACTCAGAGGCCTCGCGCATTGCCACTTTGCCGAGCACGTCTTCATCACAATGCTGCCCCACGCGTCACCACTCGGCTGGACATGCCTACATCACTTGGCAGCCTAGCGCATGGCCGCTCAGTTGGACGCGTCTTCATCATATGGCCGCCCGCATGTCTCCACTGTGATGGACGCGACTACATCCATTATCCGTCCAACGCGTCATCACTTGGCTGGACGTGTCTCCATCACTCGGCCGCCTTATGTGCCATCACCCTGTTTAGTGCGTCTTCAACACTTGCCTGTCCAACGAGCCGCCACTTGGTTGGACGAGTCTCCATCACTCGGCCGCCTTGCGTGTCGTCACTCCACTAAGCGCGTCTTCATCACATGGCCTCCCCGCGCATGGCCGTTCTGCTAGACGCGCCTACATCCCTTGGCTCCCAAGCGTGTCGTCGATCGGTTAGACGCGTCTTCATCCCATGGCCGCCTGCCTGGCCCCACTCTGTCGGATTTCGCGCTCCGCAAAACCCTAAATATTCGAACTCAGTGGCGTGTCCGAAGATCTCTCACGGCCTACCTCGGCTATGTCGCTACTCGATTGGAACGACGAGGGACTCACTCGATGCTGAGGGAAACACAGAGCACAACAGTTTACCCAGGTTCGGGCCACTGAGAAGCGTAAAACCCTACTCCTGATTTGGTGGATTGCCTCTCCTGGAGGTTGGTGGATGAACCAGTATAGTGTTCTTCGGCCTCCCGAGGCTGGATGGCCTAGTGGTGTGTAGGTGCGTGAATGAGTGTCGCCAGATCCCCTTCTACGAAGCAACCTATCCTCTATTTATAGTGACGGCCTTGGTCCTCTTCCCTTATAGTTTCGGCGGGAAGGGATCCCACAACGGCCAATTTCGAAGGGGGACATGTGTCGGATTTCGGGCTCCGCAAAGCCATAAGGATTCGAACACAGGGGCGTGGACGAAGGTCTCTCCCTGCTTTGCGTCGCATGGCTCACTACTTGATGGAAACGACAAAGAACTCACTCGATGCTGAGGGGAACACATAACACAACAGTTTACCCAGGTTCGGGCTGATGCGAAGCATAAAACCCTACTCCTGCTTTTCGTGGATTGCCTCTCACAGAGGTTGGTGGATGAACTAGTACAGTGTTCTTGAGCCTCCGGAGGCCAAGTGGCTAGGTGTGTTTCTCTAGGGTTTTGATGATTCACCACTTGCCAAGTATCCTACCCTCCCTCTTTATAGCGGAGGCCCGGGTCCTCTTCTCTTATCATAGGCGGGAAGGGGTCCCACAATGGCTTCCCCTTCCAAAAGTGGTCTTCGCTGCGCCGCAGAGGTGGGAGCAGGGATGATGCTCGTCCTCCCGTTGGGCAGTCGTGGTCTTGTTGCACCGGAAGGGAAACCTTTGCAAGATTCCTTTGGAACCCTGGTTTGTTCCTTCCTCTTTTGCACCAAAGGGGAAACCAAACGGCGGAGGGCCCCCAGGGCCCTCCCTCGTCCGCCACCACTGGGTTATGGCCGCTGACTAAGCCCTTCATTACGTCTTTTGCTTGCTGCGTCATCTGTTGTCCTTGGGTTGATTCTCCTTCTTTTCAGTGTGCCCTCCTCCATGAAACGCAAAGTCCGCGAGCTCCAAAAGGAGGTGAAGGAGCTTCAATCCCGGATTGAGAGCACCCAGGCCGCCCTCAATGCCGCTCGTCAAGGCGAGGCGGAGGCCAAGGAAGAGCTTGCATCGCTGCAGCAGCAGGTTCGGGAGGCGGCGGGCGCCGTGCAGGTCGCTCAGGACGAGGGGTCGTACGCCCGGTTGATGGCGTGCCAGTGCGCCCAGCAGTTTGCGAGCATCGCCGACCAGGCGACCGCCCTGACACACCGTTTTGCGGGGAGGACCCTGGCGATGCCTAATGTGAGCAGCGACGGGGGCTACCTCGCCTTCTTCCAGGAGGTCGTGGACGCGTTGGAGGCTGGCGTCCACCGCGTGGAGGAGGACAGCGCGTCCAGCACGCGCGAGCTTCTGGGCCTTGCCCTGACGCTCGTCTTCTCCAATTTGAGCCGCCTTGCCCCAAGGCTCGACCTTCGGCATGTCGTCGAGCCGGCTCCTATTGAGTCTCGTCATCTTCTCCGGGATGAGGTCTGCCCGCATGTGGACGCCCTGGTTGGGCGGTATGTCCAGGCGCCCGGCTCAAGCGAGGAGGGTGGTCCGGACGCTGGGTCAGCCGACACCACGGACGATGTCCGCAACCCCTCACCTTAGTGCCTCAAGCTTCTGTTTGCCTGGTCCTGTGACAGTTGACCAAGAACTCTACCCTACCGGGCATTAAGCTTTTGTTGTTATTACCTTTGTTGTTCTCCTATTTTCTTTTGCTCCTGAGGTGATGGCTTGCATGTTGGTGGTCGTTGTAGTTGGGAACAAAACCTTAGGGCCCGTTGTTGCAGCTGTCGTGGCTTTGGACGACGAGGGAAGCACGACCTTTTGGGAGTTCTGCCCTCTCGAGGAACCTCCCGTCGTCGATTCCTTAGGCCCTGCATCCTTCGTTTGTGCGCATGTTTTAATTCACTGTTGCTTTATTGTAAAGGAAGACGGTCGAGGTCATAGCCTGTGAGGAACTTAGCTTGCGGATTTGCGTCGGCCCCTCGTGTAGTTCCTCTGGTGCAGCTCCTGTTTTGTATGCGGGACGAGGTGAAGAATATTTCGGCAATCTGTGTGTGCAGGTCCAGGTCCCACACATTTCCCTGCCGCCGTGAGGTTCAACTTGTTACCAAGGCTGTTCCTCACGGGGCAAAGCCTCGGCACCCTAGGGGCGAGTGGCGTTGCGACCAGTAAGGCTCCTGAGGGGCGCTGCTCAGGAGCCCCCCTTGACACTCAAGCCACTCTGCGTCGTCAGGCCCCAGTCTTAACAACCGGCAAGGCTCCTGAGGTGCGCCCTAGAACCCCTTTTCTGGCGTCCGAGCAAATTCCGCAGTTCGTCCTCATGGTCATTGCCCCGCGGGAGCCCTGAAGCCTCCCGAGACTCTTTGTGATGGTATCAAGTTTTGGTCCGGACCCCCGAGCAAGGGTTGACTACTGAAAAATGTTGCGCCTCAGGCGGCAAGTCCTTGCATTCATGCTCATTGTCTCCTAGGGGTAGCACGGAGCGATTGGTTCAAACACGTCTTCCCGACAAAAGGTTTCAAAGCCAGTGAAATAAGAAATGCCAGAGAAAGGTTAGCCCCCTTTTATTTTTCAAACGCCGGGCATTGAGAATGGAAAAAAACAACTTAAGAAATCATCCAGTTCAAAGTCAGCGGAAGACAGTTCGAACCCAAGAGAAAGTTAGCAAGTGCCGCGTCCCGCGTTTAAAGCTAGCATAGTCATTGGCGTACTATACGGGTTTTTGTGCCAGCTGTGCGCATGGTCATTAGGAGGCCATGCTGATTGCCTTCGTCTTTGTACCTAGCACGGAGCTAAGGTCTTTCACTCGGCGTGGGTTGCACCCCTTCCGTGTCCTCGGGGCCCGTGGGCGTATATGGCCTCGGCTCGTTATTAAGTGAGAGTGTCACGGTGGGGGTGTATATGGGAGGTCGCGAGGACGCTTTAGCCTCGCGAGTGTCTCTACCCCCGAGGCATTGGGGCCTGAGCTTCTAGAGTCATTGGTGGACTCTGTTATACCCACCGTAGAGCATAGTTCTTCCACTAGTCATGGGGTGGACCCCTTCCGCGTCCTTGTGGGGCCCTGGGCATATACAGCCTCATCTCGTTATTACGTGAGAGTGTCATGGGATGAAGTACGTTTGGGAAGGATTGACAGACGATAAAGATGTCCGATGGGTTGATGCAGATCTTGCACGCTCGTTCTCCTTCCCGGGAGGCCTATTAAGGGCTTTTTATGACTTTACGTTGACAGGTCCCAGTCCTGCACATTTCCTAACCGTTGTTGCGTGGGACCGAGTGAACATATGTAGTTACGGGGTCGGGCCCTGCCTCCCCAAGACACCGACCGGATCACCAAGGACGTCGTCAAGGGCAGCAGGTGGCCTTATGACCGGTAAGGCTCCTGAGGCTCGATGCTAAGGAGCCCCCTTCTAACATTTGAGCGGCTCTACGTCGCTTGGATCCAGTCCCGCACATTTCCCGACCGCTGTTGCATGTGACCGAGTGAACAGATGTAGCCACGGGGTCAGGCCCTGCCTCCCTCAACAACGGTTTGATCAAGGACGCTGTCTAGGGAGGTAGGTGGCCTTGCGACCGGTAAGACTCCTGAAGGGCCATGCTCCGGAGCCCCCTTTTGACGTTCAAGCGGATCTACCTCGCCAGGACCCGGTCCCGCACATTTCCCGACCGCCGCTACTTGCGACCGAATAAATGATCTCAGCCATGGGGTCAGGCCCTGCTACCAATGATAACAACCGGATCACCAAGGACGGTATCAAGGGAGGCAGGTGGCCTTGTGACCGGTAAGGCTCCTGGAGCACCATGCACTCCAGCCCCCTTGGATAGTCAAGCGACTCTGATTTTATCCTGTCGACCAAGGTCCTGAGTGGCCGTGGGTCTCCCAAATTCCCGCGTTGCGGCGATGCGTTGCGACCGGTGCCCCCGAGCGAGGAATGTGGATTGCCGCAGGACACAAGCAAGGTAGCGTGTCAGGTGGCCAAGTGGGTGCAATGGAAATAGTAAAAGATTCGACTTGCGGGGTTACGCCCCGAGCAGTTGAAATCCCTGCGGTCAACATGCACTTCTTAAGGCAGTAAATCCAAAAAATTACCTTGAATAGTCCCCTTAGGCTTGAGGAGCACATTGCGAGGTCTGACCCCCGACGCCCACGCCTGATTCATGGTTGTCGCGGGTGATCCGTGCCGCTTGCGTCTTGTCGCGGCACTCGACTCATCCTCCTGAGGCCCGTGAGTTTGGCCTCACGTAGTCCTTTCGCAGGAGGGCCACTAGTGCCGAGCCCCGCGGCTTGAGGGCGCCCCCTTGCCCGAGCCTCTTGGGCTCGGCTCAAGGAGGAGCCCCCGAACACTCCTCACTCCTGAGGAGGATAGGCTCCTCGGGGGGACGCCTGAAGCTCTTCCTCGTCGGGAGGGTCAGGTAGGGCCGCATTCTCTGGCACAAATGACTCCATATAGGGGCTTGCCCATCCGCCACGGCGGTCATCAGTGCGACGGTGGTGGTCTCTCTCAGCGGCGGCGGGGGATCCCCCCGGCCGTGCTGCTCGAAGATCTTCCTGCGATAAGCCTCTGCACGAAGTCGCTTGTTCCTACTGCCGTCGTTGGCTGGTCCCAGCACCGTCCGGTGCTGACACCCGTCTTGATGTCTTGTCATGTCTCCGTTGTCGTAGTTCATCCGCGCCATCGCCTCCGCCCTCTGCTGTTTGCAACGGATGGAGCGCTCCTATTGGGCCGCCCCTGGCGGTCGAGGGCCGACCTGGTCTCGGTAATGCGTGCCAGCGTGTGCGTCAGTCGTCCCACCGTTCTCCTCGCGTCCATGGTGGTTGTCGGCGAGGTGCGCTTCAGGGCTGGTCGCTGGGGTCTGGATAAGGTGGAGGGCAGCACCAAGCGCGTCTCTCTCTGCCCCGCCCAGGGCGGGCTGGGCCCCGAAGCTTGCAGGCTGGGGGGACAGCACGCGGTGCGAACCCCCGGCGCCCGACACCTGTGGCCTTGAGGATGTACCACTCTGGATGGTCTTCTGGGTGATGGCGATTAGCTCCATGACGTGGTCCGCCCAGGCATCAAAGCCCCCTGGTGTCGGCCGTTGGCGGAGCATCTCTCTTGCAATCCGCGACACGTCGTGTGCGCTGAGGTCACAGAAGTTGATGGGGTGCACTGCGGGTGCTAGGGCCGCCGCACAGCCCCCATGCACTTGGGTGGCACGGCTGGCCTTCACGGTGGAGACGATGTTGACGGCCTAGTACGAGCCCCCTGGTGTCGCGACGCCGGCATGCGAGCTTCCAGCCGATGTGACGTGGCGGTCCGAGACCAGCTCGACGAGGCTCGGAGAAGCTGGTTGGTCGCCGGGCATCGGTGCAGCGGCCTGGGGAGGAGGAAACTAGAGGAAAACCTTCACACGCCCCCTAGCTGGCGCGCCAAATGTTGGATTTCGGGCTCCAGAAAACCCTAAGGATTCGAACACAGGGCTGTGAACGAAGGTCTCTCCCTGCTTTGCCTCGCCTAGCTCACTACTGGATGGAAACGATGAAGAACTCACTCGATGGTGAGGGGAACACAGAACACAACAGTTTACCTAGGTTTGGGCCGCTGCGAAGCGTAAAACCCTACTCCTGCTTTTGCTGGATTGCCTCTCATGAAGGTTGGTGGATGAACTAGTACAGTGCTCTTGAGCCTCCGCAGGCCAAGTTGGTAGGTGTGTTGCTCTAGCGTTTCGATGATTCACCACTTGCCAAGTATCCTAACCTCTCTATTTATAGCGGAGGCCCGGGTCCTCTTCCCTTATCGTAGGCGGGAAGGGATCCCACAACGGCCAGTTTCGGTGGGAGACAAGAGAACGTGCTTCCCCAGGCAAAAGTGATCTTTGTCTGCAATGCAACTGCCATCGCCGCAAAGGTGGGAGGAGGGAAGACGCTCGTCCTGCCGTCGGGCGGCCGTGGTCTTGCCGCACCGGCAGGGAATCCTTTGTTCACTTTTCCTTTGGGTCACTGAAAATTTCAGAAAAGGAAGATGTTCAGGAGAAACTTTCATGGTGGTTCCTCAAGCAAGAGAGGTCCCCGTCTTGCGATTCGGGAGCCTAATCCTTACCAACCAAGGGACGCGCAGGTACAACCATGTGAATGGCCTTCTGATGAATTTATGATTGAGGCAGGTTTCAAAGATGAGTTTGATGCACTTGTTCACAAAGTCGGACTCCAAGAATTCGTCTCCGATAAATGTGAACAGTATGTTGCTCTCACTGCCTCTTTTGTTCGTAGATTCAAATTTTCAGCTGGCTGTGATACATCGGTACTGTTTGATCTCTATGACAAATTGTATACCATGGATTTAGAGGATTTTAATAGAATTTGCAAAATACCTATTTGGGGTAGCCTGAATGATCCTCCTAAATCTTCGGTTAGAGATTTTTGCTCTGGTATTACTGTTGGAGAAACTAGAGACGTTACACAAGCTACCATGGGGAGTATTCATTTTCCTGCCTTGCATTACTTTGCCCTCTTCATAGGCAGATGCATTAATGGCAAGATTGAGCATTTTCACCTTTGCGCATCCGACCTTAGTATTCTTAAGAGCGCAGTAACGGGTGATAAAAGTTTCAACATGGGAGCTATAATAGCAAGGAGGCTGGATAAGAATGCTAATGAAGGGGATTTCTTTGGTGGGATCTATGCCACTCGCATAGCAAATTTTCTTGGAGTACCCATCCGCGAAGGAGATCCCCCGCTCCATACACCTTTCCTTGACCGCGTCACTTTGACACGCTACGAGTTCCTTGAGAGGGATGATGAATCCCTCCTATACCGTCTGATATTTAACCGGCAGCGTGTTTTCCATATTACCCTTCCTGCTCCTGCATTCTTTGACTTTCAGGTAAAACGGAGATATTACATAACTAGAGGAGAGCAGAGGAGTATGAGAGGGAGGCAAAGGCTCCTCGTCTCCGTGAGGCAGCTATTCAGTTAGTGGCTGCAGCGCTCTCGTATAACCCCCCGTTATGATTTTTGGTTTTGCCAGGACCATCCTTGGGAGTAGACCGACTTAGGCCAAAAGCCTAAGCTTGGGGGAGTACGTGTTCTCACCGACTTTTCATTCTTGCTTATGATTTCACTTTGTTAGCCGGTGTTCACACTTTGCCACTGTATCATCCATGCTAGTTTATTTTCTTTTTCTAGTTTTCTTTTCGTGTGTCTGTCCAGTTTGAGAAAACCCAAAAAGATTTCCTTTTTCTTCTTTTGCTTGTTGGGAGGTTTCCCTTGTAAATAGTTTTCTTTTTCTTTGGGTCAAGGTAGAAGACATTGGTTACAATGTTTAGTGGCTCTTGCATGCATACCTGTTTAGCTTTCATAGAGCCATATTACTTTGTCTTCTCCTTTGTGTCTGCCTACAGATTCCAGCTGTAGTCGAATGCACGAGCACGCTTATTATTGTTCACGTCGTTCGGTCGTGCAAGTGAAAGGCAATAATGACGATATATCAGGAAGTGACTGAGCCTGGAAAAGCTGGTATGAACTCAATCTATTTTGTTTTTGTAAAGTTGACTAGCTCATCATGCCTGATTCAGCTTTGTTGTGAGAGAAACATGTTTGCAATGACAACTTAGAGAACATAGTTGCTTATGCCATGCTTACTTAGCTAGGAGCTTATAATGATTTGTCTTGGATGCCCACATGAATTTTGAGATGACTGTGTTGTAGTATGATAGGATACCGCACATAGGTAGGTATTTCCACTTCCATAAACCCAAAGTTGTTCCATACGAGTGAACCATATGCCATGCTTACTTAACTAGGAGCTTATAATGGTTCCATCATAAACCCAAAGTTGTTCCATATGAGATGTCGTTCCAAGTAAATTTGCATGTGCCATTCTCTAAACCTTCAAGAAATAATATGTTTTGCATGCCCGAACCGCTCATGTGGTGACAGGGGGCTATTGGTATCTTCCATGCTAGGCGTGTTATCCTCAATATGTGTTTATTCACTATCATTCATGAGAAAGGGGCCAATAATTGGAATTCCCAGTTCCATGCTCAAATCGAAAAGATAATTGCAAACAAAACTCCCCCAGGATTGATGTTGGTATGGACGGTACCCGAGAATTCCGCTAGCCGTGAAGTGTGATTGATTGGTGGTGGGGGAGTCAAAACTTTACTTCTCTGTTTGGGAACCGCCTATAGCATGTGTAGCGTGGAAGAGGTTGAGAACTCTTAGTCATTGCGTTGACAATGAAAGCATGCCACCCAAAATTATTATCTATGTTTTCAAAGCTTGAGCTCTGGCACCTCTGCAAATCAATGCTTCCCTCTGCGAAGGGCCTGTCTATTTATGTTCCTGTTGAGTCATCCGCCTCTTATAAAAGCACCAATTATAGAGCACCTGTGTCATTTTTATGCTTTGCTTTTAAATGTGTTGAGTATGACCGTGACTGGATTTTCATTGCCTTGAATTACAATGTTTAGTGAGCCCTTGGTCTTTGAAGGTGCGCTGCATTTATGTTTTGCGGTCTTAGAAAAAGCTAGCGAGATACCATCTATTCGTACTGCCTCATGTTGTTTTGATTGAAGTGTTGACATTTGAGGCTTATTATTATTTGCTCGCTAGTTAATTATGCCATTGATATAAGTTTGCCGTGAGACCTAGGTGTCATTTTCTTATGTGGTTTGCTTGTGATCTTGCTGAAATTCTGGTTATAAGTTAGACATAATTGCAACAACAAGATCAAATAGAGTTCGTCAAAGTTTTTCTTTTGTCCCTTTCAGTTTGTCAACTGAGTTGCTTGAGGACAAGCAAGGCTTCAAGCTTGGTGGAGTTGATACGTCTCCGTCGTATCTACTTTTCCGAACTCTTTTGCCCTTGTTTTGGACTCTAATTTGCATGATTTGAATGGAACTAACCCGGACTAACGTTGTTTTCAGTCGAATTGCCATGGTGTTGTTTTTGTGCAGAAATAAAAGTTCTCGGAATGACTTGAAAATTTACGGAGATTTTTTCTGGAATTAATGAAAAATACCTACGCAAGATCCACCGGAGGAGCTGAGCCAGTGGGCCATAAGCCCAGGGGCCGCGACCACCCCCCTGGCCGCCCCGTGAGGGCTTGTGGGGCCCACGAGGCTCCACCGCTTCCAAACTCAGCTCTATATATTCCGTTTCGCCCGGAAATAAATCAGAGAGAAGGATTCATCGTGTTGTACGATACGGAGGCGCCGCCACCCCTGTTCCTCATCTGGAGGGCAGATCTGGAGTCCGTTCTGGGCTCCGAAGAGGGGAAATCGTCGCCATCGTCATCATCAACCTTCCTCCATCGACAATTCCATGATGCTCTTCACCGTTCGTGAGTAATCTCATCGTAGGCTTGCTGGACGGTGATGAGTTGGATGAGATCTATCATGTAATCGAGTTAGTTTTGACAGGGATTGATCCCTAGTATCCACTATGTTCTGAGATTGGTGTTGCTACTACTTTGCCATGCTTAATGCTTGTCACTAGGGCCCGAGTGCCATGATTTCAGATCTGAAACTATTATGTTGTCGCCAATATATGTGTGTTTTAGATCCTATCTTGCAACTTGTAGTCATCTACTATGTGTTATGACCCGGCAACCCTGGAGTGACAATAGCCTGAACCACTCCCGGAGATGACCATAGTATCAGGAGTTCATGTATTCACCAAGTGTTAATGCGTTGGTCCGATTCTTTATTAAAAGGAGAACCTTAATATCCCGTAGTTTCCTTTAGGACGCGGCTGCCCCGGGAGGGATAGACAATAGATGTCATGCAGTTTCTTTTCCCTAAGAATGTATGACTACATACGGAATACATGCCTACATTAGATTGACGAACGGGAGCTAGTTACTTATCTCTCTGTGTTATAGCTCTTACATGATGAATCACATCCCGCATACTCATCCATCACCGATCCACTGCTTACGAGACTTTTACTACTGGTCCTTGCTATGTTACTTTGCTGCTACTGTTGTCACTACTACTGTTACTTGTTGTTGATGTTACTTGCTGCTCGTGTCACTACTACTGTTCCTTGCTACTACTGTTACTCTGCTGTTACTTGCTACTTTGTTGTTACCTATTGCAAGACTTTTCTGGAGCTATAGCCGGGGAAGCATTATTCTCAAGAATAGTCTCCCGTCAACGTGCTATTTTTCTGGCACCATTGATACAACTAGTTAGAAATAGTCTGCCATCAACAGACCCTTTTCTGGCACCGTTTGTATCATACTACTTTGCTACTCATACTTTACTTGCAGACACTAATATTTTAGGTGTGGTTGAATTGACAACTCAGCTGCTAATACTTGAGAATATTCTTTCGCTTCCCCTTGTGTCGAATCAATAAATTTGGGTTGAATACTCTACCCTCGAAAACTGTTGCGATCCCCTACACTTGTGGGTTATCAGGCGTCACCCTTGACACTTGAGGCCCGACCTTGCCTTGAAATATCCGCCGGTCCGGAGGGGTCCTTAGGTGGCCCCCTGCGGGTCTTGATTGAGCTCCTCCTCATGAGGCTTTGCCCCTTGCGAGGGCCTTGTGCTGATGAAGTGGGCCAGCCCTGGGCCGCATGCACGCAGGTCTGGGTACCCCCGTTCCCAGAACGCCGATAACAGGTGAACATGCTCCCATGCCCAAAGGTGGTCTTCGCCTACAAAGCAGCTGCCCGCACTGCAGGGACGGGCCCGGGGGTGATGTCCGTCCTAAAGGCGGGCGGCCAGGGTCCTGTTATACCAGAATGGAAACCTTTAGAAGATGCCTTTGGAACCTGCGTTCGTCCTTGCCCCCTTTGCACCAAAGGGGAAACTACTCTACTCTGCTGTCTGATGCTCGTCTGTCCTTCCCTTGCATCACCCTTGAGTCCCGAGGCCGGGCCTCGCCTTGGAATATCTGCCGCTCCGGATGGGTCCGGAGGAGGGCCCCTGTGGGTCTTGATGCTTCCCCTCCTCGCGAGTCTTGGCCCCTCGCGAGGGCCTTGTCCTGAGTGATGTCGGGCCCGTTGGTTTTAGGTTGATGAAGTGGGCCAACCTTGGGCCGGAGGCAGGCAGGTCTGGGTACCACCATTTCCAAAACAATGACAGTAGCCCCCGATCCCAAGACGCGCGTGGGTTGGCTTCTTGGAGAAGCCTTGAGGGCGACCCGAAGCATCACGGGCCGTATTTGCGTGCGGGCCAGGAGGCACACATGTCGAGCATCCATGAAGCGACGCTCTCACTCCTCAAGGTGTCTGGGGTACGCCGAGCCTTGATGACACGATCCCCTAGAAACACACAAGCTATCATTACTCCCATTGAATGGCACAGGTGCGGCCTGACCACACCCAATGGCCCTCGCGGACGTGAACGATCGGTGGACACGAGAGGCGGCGTGGGCGGCAGTGCTCCCGTACGCCCACCTCACCACCCTCGTGGGGCACGCGACGCTCGCACTCCCATGACGGTTGGTGGCCGTGGCTCGCCTATAAATCTGCCCCGCCCCGTCCAGGGAGGAGGCACTGCAATCTTGAGATTCCTCTCTATTTCCTTTGCTCGCCGTGAAGAAACCTCTTCTCCACTTTGTTCCTCGTCTTCATGGCGTCTCCCGGAGACGGTCTTGGTCGGGGGAAGCGCGCGGAACCTCCCGCGCCTTCTTCCGCCCCCATAGGCAGCGACAGAGGGCTCTCAGGGCCTCCGCGTGTCCATCACCGCTGTGCTATGGCCAGCGAGTAAGCCCCTAGCTTGTATCTCCTTTACGTTTGCCATATGTACTGCTTGATGGTTAATTTATTTTCCTTCTTTCCAGCGCACCCTCCTCCAAGAAGCCCAAGCTTGGCGAGCTTCAAGTGGAGGTGAAGGGGCTGCGGGCCCAACTCGATAGCGTCGAGGCCGCCCTCCAGGTCGCCCGCCATGGCGAGACGGAGGACAAATTGGAGCTGCCGTCGCTGCAACAGCAGGTCAAGGAGGCGACCGACAATGTCCAGGTCGCCCAGGACAAGGCGTCGTATTCCCGGCTGATGGCATGACAGCACGCCAAGCTGTTCATGGATATCGCTAGCCGGGGTTCTGCCGCGACGCGACGATACCTGGGGGAGGCCCCGACGTTGCCCAATCTGAGGAGCGATGGGGGTTACCTTTCCTTCTTTGAGAAGGTGGTGGAGGTGCTAGAGGCCGGCATCTCCTGGGTGGAGGAGGAGAGCGCGTCCAGCGCGCACGAGCTTCTCGGCCCTTCCTTGACGCTCGTCTTCTCCAACCTACGCCGCCTCGCTCCGGAGCTCGATCTCCGGTGCGTCGTTGAGCCTACGCGTGCTGAGTCCCGCTATCTTCTTCGGGAAGAAGTCCGCCACCACGTGGGCGTCCTGGTAGTTTATTGCACCTGGGTGCTCGTCTCCAGTGAGGGGGAGGGCTCCGGCGACAAGCCTGCGGTCGTCAAGGGCATCGCGACTCCTGAATTGCTTTTTCTTTTGCTTGTGCTCCTCAATTGATGGCTTGCTCGTCGGTGGTCGTCGCGGCTCGGCTTCGAGGTTTTAGGTTTCGTCGTTGCCCTAGCCATCGCTCGGGGATGACGGTTGCGGGACCCTCAGGAGGTCCTGTCCTCCCAAGATACCGCTCATGTCGCCGCACGCTCGGTCGATGGCCTCCTTCCTTGCCGCAGCTGACTCCCTAGGTTGTGCATCCCTTCGTTAGTGTGCATGCTTTTAATTCATTGTTAGTTGGACGCGAGACAAGAGGATCCTAGTCTAGGCTTGCGGGGTACTTAGCTCATGGGTTTGCGTTGATCCCTTGCATGGTCCCTCCTAAGTAGATCCCGTTTTCTAGGTGGGATGGGGTGAAGACCCTTTCGGCACTCTATTTCTGTAGGCCGGTCCTGCACATTTCCCTGCCTCTGTAAGGCGCAACCCGTTACCAAGGTTGTTTCTCATGGGACAAGGCCCTGACCCGGAGGCCAAGTGGCCTTATGACCGGTAAGGCTCCAGAGGTGTGTTGCTCAGTAGGCCCCCTTGACACTCAAGCCGCTCTACGTCGTCAAGCCCTGGCCCCGCACATTTCCCCACCGCCATTAGGCTCGCACTTCATAGGACGGGGCCCCGCCATTCCTCACACCGACTAGAGCTTCCGGACGGTGCCAACAGTGGTGAGTGGCATTATGACCGGTAAGGATCCTGAGGCGTTGCCCAGGAGCCCCCTTTCTGGCGCTCGAGAGATTCCGCACTCGGTTCGTTTGGTCATCGCCCCAGGAGGGACCGTGGCCTCCCGAGACTCTTTGTGGTGGTATAAAGTTTCGGTCTGGACCCCCGAGCGGGGGTTGACTACTGACAAATGTTTGCCCCTGGGCGGCAAGTCCTTTCTTTCATGCTCCTTGACTCCTAGGGGCGGTGCGGAGCGTTCATCTCCAAAAATGTCCTTCGGATGAGAGGCTTTAAAGCCAGTGAAACGAGAAAGCGCAAGAGAAAGTTTCCCCCCTTTTTGTTTTTCAAGCGTCAGGCACTGAGAATTAAAAACCAACCGTTGAAATCGACAAGCTAAAGTTCAGCGGAAGATAGTTCAAAATCCAAGAAAAGCAAGGAAACGCCGCGTCCGGCAATCAGGCTGGCATAGTCATTGGTGGACTATACGCGTATCCTTGCCAGCTACGCGCATAGTCATTGTTGGACTAGGTTGATTTCCTTTGTCTGCACCCAGCGCGGAGCATAGGTCTTCCACTAGGCGTGGGGTGGACCCCTTCCGCGTCCTCGGGGGGCTTGGGCGTATACAGCCTCGGCTCATTATTACGTGAGAGTGTCACGGTGGGGGTGTATATGGGAGGTCGCGAGGACGCTTTGACTTGCGAGTGTACCTACCCCCGAGGCATAGGGCCTGATTCCGGAATTCATTGGTGGACTGTGTTTTTTTTCTCTATTTGTACATAGCGCGGAGCAGAGGTCATCCACTAGGCATGCGGTGGACCGCTTCCGCATCCTCGGGGGGTCCTGGGTGTATACTGCCTCGGCTCGTTATTAGGTGAGAGTGTCATAGGATGAAGTAGGTTCCGGAAGGATTGAAGGACGATGCACAGGTGCGACGGGTCGATGCAGGTCCTACGTGCTCATTCTCCTGATGCCGGTTAAGGGTTTTATATGGCTCTACGTCGACAGGTCCCATTCCCGCCGATTTCCCCAGCATCGTGAGGCGCCTGACGAGGCAAGGCCTCGACACCCCCCGATACCGACCAAACCTGGATGACATTAGGGTGATCAAGTGACTTTATGACCGGTAAGGCTCCTGAGGCGGGATCCTCAGGAGCCCCCCTCAATGTTCGAGCGGCTCTACGTCGCTAGGATCCAGTCCCGCACATTACCCAACCGCCGTTGCGTGTGAGCGAATTAATGGATGTAGCTGTGTGGTCAAGCCCTGCCACCCCTGATAACGACCGGGTATCTAAGGACGATATCAAGGGTGTCAGGTGGCCTTGTCACAGGTAAGGCCCCTGAGGCGCGATGCTCAGGAGCCCCCTTTTGACGCTCAAGCAACTGTGCGTGGCAAGGACCTGACCTCGCACATTTCCCGACCTCCGCTGCCTGTGACCAAATGGACGATCTCAGCTACGGGGTCAAGCACTGCCACCCCTGATAATGAACGGATATCCGAGGACGATATCAAGGGCGGCAGGTGCCTCATAACCGGTAAGGCCCGTGAGGCGCGATTCTCAGGATCACCCTTTGGCGCTCAATTGACTCTCATTTTATCGTGTTGATCATGGTGCTAGGGAAACGTGAGGCTTCCGTAGTCCCCGCGTCGGGGCGTCGTACACCGGTCGGAGCCCACGAGCGAAGGGGGGTAGATTGCCCAAAGACACAAGCAAGGCAATGTGTTAGGTCGCCAAGTGGATGCAACAGTTATTATAGAATGTTGCACAAACGATACGACGGGCAAAAGCATGCCCTGAATATTTGAAGTCCCTACGGTCAGCAGTCACTTCCTAAGGCAGTAAATCCAAAAAATTACCTTGAATAGCTTCCTTGCACCCGAGGAGGGCCTTGCAAGGCCTGGCCCTTGGCGCCCACGCCTGCATCATGTTTATCGCTGGTGACCTGTGCCACTTATATCTCGTCGCTGCATTTGACTCGTCCTCCTGAGTCCTGGGGTTGGTCCCTTCGTAGTCCTTTCGTAGGGAAGGCGGTTGGCGCCGCGTCCTGTGGCTCGAGGGCGCCTCCTTGACCGCGCCCCTTGTGCCTGGCTCAAGGAGGGGCCCTGAATCGTTCCTAACTCCTAAGGAAGATAGACGTCCGGGGAGGGGGGGACGCCCCGGCCGTACTGCTCGTCCTCGTCGGGAGGGTCGGGAGGGTCAGGTGATGTGGCATACTCCGGCACGTACGCCTCCATGTAGGCGTTCGATCGTCCTGCGTGACCGCTCAGCAGCGCGACGGTGGTAGTCCCTCTTGGTGGTGGTGGGGGACCCCCCGGCCGTACTGCTCGGAGATCTTCCTGCAATAAGCCTCCGCGCGAAGACGCTTGTTCATGTTGCTGCCGTTGGCTGGTCCCGACGCTGCCCGGTACTGATTCCCTCCTTGGGGGCCCGGTGTGTATCCGTTGTCATAGTTCGCCCGCTTCGATGCCTCCGCCCTCTGATGGCTGCGCCGGAGTGAGCACTCCTGTCTGGCCGCCCCGGGTTGTCAAGGGCCGACCTGGTCTTGGCGGTGCACTCCGATGGGTGCGTCGATCGTTCCGCCATTCGAGCCCCTTGTGGTTGTCAGCATGATGCCCCTCGGGGCCAGCCGCCGGAACCTGGAGGAGGAAGAGGACTACACGAGGTGCGCCTCCCTCGGCCCCGGCCAGCTTAGGAGGAGCCCCGGTTCTCGCAGCCCCGGGGGCCATAATGGGGTGCGAGCACCCGTCGCCCCACACTTCGGTCTTGAAGAAGAGCGGGGTTGGCTGGCCTTTTGGGTGATGGCAATCAGCTCCATGATGTGGTCCGCCCAGGCGTCGAAGCCCTCTTGCGTCAGTCATTGACGGAGCATCTCGCTCACCATCTGGAACAAGTCGTGCGTGCCGAGGTCCCCCAAGTTGATGTGGCGCATCGTGGGTGCTGGGGGCACCACCCAACCACCGTTCTCCTGGGTGGCGTGGGTGGTGGCAGTGGTGGAGACGACGTTGACGACCTGGTACGAGCCGCCCGATACCACAACACCGGCGTGCGCGCTTCTAGCCGCCATAACATAGTGGTTGGAGGCCAGCTCAATGAGGATCGAAGAAGCTGGTTGGACGCCGGCCATCTAAGCCATGGGCCTAGGGAAGATGATGCTCGGAGAAGACCCTAACACGCCCCCTACCTAGCGCGGCAAATGTAGGATTTCGGGCTCCGCAAAACCCTAATGATTCGAACTCAGGGGCGTGTACAAAGATCTCTCACGGCCTAACCTCACGTAGCTTGCTACTCCATGGGAACGACGAGGAACTCACTCGATGGTGAGGGAAACATAGAGCACAACAATTTACCCAGGTTTGGGGCACTGCGAAGCGTAAAACCCTACTCCTGCTTTGGTAGATTGCCTCTCGTGGAGGTTAGTGGATGAAATAGTACAATGTTCTTCGGCCTCCACAAGCTGGATGGCTTAGTGGTGTGTAGGTGTGTGCATGAGACTCGCCCGATGCCCTTCTATGAAGCAGCCTATCCTCTATTTATAGTGGCGGCCTGGTCCTCTTCCCTTATAGTTTCAGTGGGAGGGATCCCACAACGACCAATTTCGAAGGGGACAAGGGAACATGCTCCCCTACCCAAAGTTGGTCTTTTCCCACAAAGCAGCTTCTTGCGCTGCAGGGACGGGCCCGGGGGTGACGTCCGTCCTGCCGGCGGGCAGCCAGGGTCCTGTTACACCAAAATGGAAACCTTTAGAAGATGCCTTGGGAACTTGCGTTCATCCTTGCCACCTTTGCATCAAAGGGGAAACTGCTCTACTTTGCTGTTTGTTGCTCGCCTGTCCTTCCCTTGCATCACCCTTGACTCCTGAGGCCTGGCCTCGCTTCGGAATATCCGCCGCTCCGGAGGGGTCCTGAGGAGGGCCCGTGTGGGTATTGATGCTGCTCCGCCTCGCGAGGCTTGGCCCCACGCGAGGGCCATGTATTGAGTGATGCCGGGCCCGTTGGTTTTAGGTCAATGAAGTGGTCCAGCCCTGGGCCGGAGGCTGGCAGGTCTGGGTTCCCCCATTCCTAGAACACTGACACACTCTGCTGGACGCGGCTACATGTGTTGACCGCCTAGAGCAGCGCACTCGGTTGGACGCGTCTCCATCACTTGTCCACCTCGAGCACCGTCACTCTGATGAGCACTTCTTCATCACTCGGTTGTCTTGCACGTCGTCACTCCATTGAGCGCGTCTTCATCACATGGTCGTGCCACGCGTCGCCACTTTCCTAAACGTGTTGGAAATATGCCCTAGAGGCAATAATAAATTAGTTATTATTAAATTTCTTAGTTCATGATAATCGTTTATTATCCATGCTATAATTGTATTGATTGGAAACACAATACTTGTGTGGATACATAGACAAAATACTGTCCCTAGTAAGCCTCTAGTTGACTAGCTCGTTGATCAAAGATGGTCAAGGTTTCCTGGCCATAGGCAAGTGTTGTCACTTGATAACGGGATCACATCATTAGGAGAATCATGTGATGGACTAGACCCAAACTAATAGACGTAGCATGTTGATCGTGTCATTTTGTTGCTACTGTTTTCTGCGTGTCAAGTATTTGTTCCTATGACCATGAGATCATATAACTCACGGACACCGGAGAAATGCTTTGTGTGTATCAAACATCACAACGTAACTGGGTGACTATAAAGATGCTCTACAGGTATCTCCGAAGGTGTTCGTTGAGTTAGTATAGATCTAGACTGGGATTTGTCACTCCGTGTGACGGAGAGGTATCTCGAGGCCCACTCGGTAATACAACATCACACACAAGCCTTGCAAGCAATGTAACTTAATGTAAGTTGGGGGATCTTGTATTACGGAACGAGTAAAGAGACTTGCCGGTAAACGAGATTGAAATAGGTATGCGGATACTAACGATCGAATCTCGGGCAAGTAACATGCCGAAGGACAAAGGGAATGACATACGGGATTATATGAGTCCTTGGCACTGAGGTTCAAACGATAAGATCTTCGTAGAATATGTAGGATCCAATATGGTCATCCAGGTCCTGCTATTGGATATTGACCGAGGAGTCTCTCGGGTCATGTCTACATAGTTCTCGAACCCGCAGGGTCTGCACACTTAAGGTTCGACGTTGTTTTGTGCGTATTTGAGTTATATGGTTGGTTACCGAATGTTGTTCGGAGTCCCGGATGAGATCACGGATGTCACGAGGGTTTCCGGAATGGTCCGGAAACGAAGATTGATATATAGGATGACCTCATTTGATTACCGGAAGGTTTTCGCAGTTACCGAGAATGTACCGGGAATGACAAATGGGTTCCGCGAGTTCACCGGGAGTTACCGGGAACCCACCCCGGGGAAGCCCATAGGCCTTGAGGGTGGCACACCATCCCTTAGTGGGATGGTGGGACATCCCAAAAGGGCCCTATGTGCCTAGGAAAAAAATCAAAGAAAAAAGAAAAAAAAGAGGAGGTGGGAAGGGAAGGAAGGACTCCCACCCACCAAACCAAGTCCAACTCGGTTTGGGGGGGGGAGCCTTCCCCCTTGGACTCGGCCGACCCCCTTGGCGCTCCTTGAGCCCCAAGGCAAGGTCCCCTCCCTCCCACCTATATATACGGAGGTTTTAGGGCTGATTTGAGACGACTTTTCCATGGCAGCCCGACCACATACCTCCACGGTTTTTCCTCTAGATCGCGTTTCTGCGGAGCTCGGACGGAGCCCTGCTGAGACAAGGTCATCACCAACCTCCGGAGCGCCGTCACGCTGCCGGAGAACTCTTCTACCTCTGCGTCTCTCTTGCTGGATCAAGATGGCCGAGATCATCGTTGAGCTGTACGTGTGCTGAACGCGGAGGTGCCGTCCGTTCGGTACTAGATCATGGGACTGATCGCGGGATTGTTCGCGGGGCGGATCGAGGGACGTGAGGACGTTCCACTACATCAACCGCGTTCACTAACGCTTCTGTTGTACGATCTACAAGGGTACTTAGATCACTCATCCCCTCTCGTAGATGGACATCACCATGATAGGTCTTCGTGCGCGTAGGAAATTTTTTGTTTCCCATGCGACGTTCCCCAACAGTGGCATCATGAGCTAGGTTCATGCGTAGATGTCTTCTCGAGTAGAACACAAAAGTTTTTGTGGGAGGTGATGTGCGTTTTGGTGCCCTCCTTAGTCTTTTCTTGATTCCGCGGTATTGTTGGATTGAAGCGGCTTGGACCGACATTACTCGTACGCTTACGAGAGACTAGTTTCATCGCTACGAGTAACCCCGTTGCTCAAAGATGACTGGCAAGTGTCGGTTTCTCCATCTTTAGTTGAATCGGATTTGACCGAGGAGGTCCTTGGATGAGGTTAAATAGCAACTCATATATCTCCGTTGTGGTGTTTGCATAAGTAAGATGCGATCCTACTAGATACCCATGGTCACCACGTATAACATGCAACAACAAAATTAGAGGACGTCTAACTTGTTTTTGCAGGGTATGCTTGTGATGTGATATGGCCAACGATGTGATGTGATATATTGGATGTATGAGATGATCATGTTGTAATAGATAGTATCGACTTGCACGTCGATGGTACGGCAACCGGCAGGAGCCATAGGGTTGTCTTTATAACTAACGTTTGTGCTTGCATATGCGTTTACTATTTTGCTAGGACGTAGGTTTAGTAGTAATAGCATGAGTAGCACGACAACCCCGATGGCGACACGTTGATGGAGATCATGATGATGGAGATCATGGTGTGACGCCGGTGACAAGAAGATCGTGCCGGTGCTTTGGTGATGGAGATCAAGAAGCACGTGATGATGGCCATATCATGTCACTTATCAATTGCATGTGATGTTAATCCTTTTATGCACCTTATTTTGCTTAGAACGACGGTAGCATTATGAGGTGATCTCTCACTAAAATTTCAAGACGAAATTGTGTTCTCCCCGACTGTGCACCGTGGCTACAGTTCGTCGTTTCAAGACACCACGTGATGATCGGGTGTGATAGACTCAACGTTCACATACAACGGGTGCAAAACAGTTGCGCACGCGGAACACTCGGGTTAAGCTTGACGAGCCTAGCATGTGCAGAGATGGCCTCAGAACACATGAGACCGAAAGGTCGAGCATGAATCGTATATATGATATGATTAGCATAGAGATGCTTACCACTAAAACTATTCTCGACTCACGTGATGATCGGACTTGAGATAGTGGATTTGGATCATGTACCACTCAAATGACTAGAGAGATGTACTTTTTTAGTGGGAGTTCTTAAGTAATATGATTAATTGAACTAATTGCCATGAACATAGTCTAATGGTCTTTGCGAATTACGATGTAGCTTGCGCTATAGCTCTACTATTTTATATGTTCCTAGAGAAAATTTAGTTGAAAGTTGATAGTAGCAAACTTTGCAGACTGAGTCTGTAAAACCGAGGATTGTCCTCGTTGCTGCACAGAAGACTTATGTCCTTAATGCACCACTCGGTGTGCTGCACCTCGAGCGTCGTCTGTGGATGCTGTGAACATCCGACATACACGTTTCCGATGATTACACGATAGTTCAGTACAAAAATACTTAATGGCTTAGAAGCAAGGCGCCGAAAACGTTGTAAAACGTCACGGAACATAAGTGATGTTCTAAAGAGATGAAATTGTGATTTCATGCTTGTGCCCTTGTTAAGATGTACGAGACCTCCGACAAGATTCTTTGTCCCCAAAGCACAGGAGAAAAGGCTCAATCGTTGAGCATGTGCTCAGATTGTCTGAGTACGACAATCGCTTGAATCAAGTGGGAGTTAATCTTCCAGATGAGATAGTGATAGTTCTCCAAAGTCACTGCCACCAAGCTGTGAGAGCTTCGTGATGAACTATAACATATCAAGGATACATACAATGATCCTTGAGCGATTCGCGATGTTTGACACTGCGAAAGTAGAAATCAAGAAGGAGCATCAATAGTTGATGGTTTGTAAAACAACTAAGTTTCAAGAAAGGCAAGGGCTAGAAGGGATACTTCGTGAAACGGCAAAACAGTTGCTGCACTAATGAAGAGACCCAAGATTAAACCCAAACCCGAGACTAAGTGCTTCTGTAATGAGGGGAACAATCACTGAGGCGGAGCAACTCAAGATACTTGGTAGATAAGAAGGCTGACAAAAGTCGAAAGAAGTGTATTTGATATACATGATGTTGATGTGTACTTTACTAGTACTCCTAGTAGCACGAGGGTATTGGATACCGGTTCGGTTGCTAAGTGATTAGTGACGCGAAATGAAAGCTACGACATAAACGAAGACTAGCCAAAGGAGAGGTGACGATACGTGTTGGAAGTGTTTCCAAGATTGATATGATCAAACGTCGCACGCTCCCTCTACCATCGGGATTGGTGTTAAACCTAAATAATTGTTATTTGGTGCTTGCGTTAAGCATGAACATGATTGGATCGTTTTTATTGCAATACGATTATTCATTTAAAGAGAATAATGGTTACTCTATTTTCTTGAATAATCCTCTTCAATGGTTTATTGAATCTCGATCGTAGTGTTACACATGTTCATGATATTGGTGCCAAAAGATACGGGTTGATGATGATAGTACCACTTACTTGTGGCACTGCCGCTTGAGTCATGTTAGTATAAATTGCATGAAGAGGCTCCATGCTGATGGATCTTTGTACTCACCTGATTTGGAATCACAAGTGACATGCGAATCATACCACATGAGCAAGGCCTTGTTTTCATTGAGATGAAATAAGATAGTAACTTGTTGGAAGTGATACATTTTGATGTATGCAGTCCAATGGGTGCTGAGGCACGCAGTGGATATCATTATGTTCTTACTTCACTAACGATTTGAGTAGATACAGGAGTATTTACTTAATGAATCACAAGTCTAAAATGTTGAAAAGTTCAATTCCGTTTTAGAGTGAAGTTCGTCGTAACAAGAGGATAAACTGTCTACGATATGATCATGGAAATGAATATCTGAGTTACGAGTTTTGGTACACAGTTAAGACAAAGTGGAAATTGTTTCGCAGTTCATGCCACCTGGAACATCATAGTGTGATGATGTGTCTGAACGTCATAGCCACGCACTATTTGGTATGGTGCATACTATGATGTCTCTTATCGAATTACCACTATCGTTTATGGGTTATCCATTAGAGACAACCGCACTCACTTTAAATAGGGCACCGCGTATTTCCGTTGAGATGACACAGTATAGACTGAGGTTTAGAGAAATCTAAACTGTCGTTTCTTGAAAGTTTGGGGTTTCGACACTTATGTGAAAAAGTTTCAGTCTGATAAGCTCGAACCCAAAGCGGATAAATGCATCTTCATAGGATATCCAAAACAGCTGGGTACATCTCCTATCTCAGATCCGAAAGCAAAGTGTTTGTTTCTAGAAACGGATACTTTCTCGAGGAAAGGTTTCTCTCAAAAGAATTGAGTGGGAGGATAGTAGAACTTGATGAGGTTATTCAACCATCACTTCAACCAGTGTGTAGCAGGGCGCGGGAAGTTGTTCATGGGGCGCCTACACCAATTGAAGTGGAAGCTGATGATGATGATCATTGAGCTTCGAATCAAGTTACTACAAACCTCGTAGGTCGACAAGGTCGCGTACTGCTGCAGAGTAGTACGGTAACCCTGTCTTGGAGGTCATGTTGTTGAGCAACAGTGAACCTACGAGTTATGGAGAAAGAGATGGTGGGCCCAGATTCCGACAAATGGCTGGAAGCCATGAAATCCGAGAGAGGATCCATGTGTGAAAACAAAGTGTAGACTTTGGTAGAACTACTTGATGGTCATAGGACTATTGAGTAAAAATGGATCTTTAAAAGAAGACAGACGATGATGGTGATAAGTCAGTATTAAGAAAAGCTCGACTTGTCGCAAAGATGTTTTCGATAAGATCAAACAGTTGACTATGATGAGACTTTCTCACTCGTAGCGATGCTAAAAGTCTGTTAGAATTATGTTAGTTGTTGATGCATTATTTATGAAATATTGCACGTAGGATGTCAAAACATTGTTTTCTCGACGGTTTCCTTGAGCAAACATTGTATGTGATACAACCAGAAGGTTTTGTTGATCCTAAAGATACTAGCAAGTATGCAAGCTCCAGTGATCCTTCAATGGACTGGTGCAAGCATCTCGGAGTTGGAATATATACTTTGATGAGATGATCAAAGATTTTGGGTTTGTACAAGGTTTATGAGAAACTTGTATTTCCAAAGAAGTGAGTGGGAGCACTATATAATTTCTGATAGGTATATGTGGTTGACATATTGTGGATCAGAAGTAATGTAGAATTTCTGTAAAGCATACAAGGTTGTTTGAAAGAAGTTTTCAAAGGAGTACCTGGATTACGCTACTTGAACGTTGAGCATCAAAGATCTATGGAGATAGATCGAAAGCGCTTAATAGAAGTTTCAACAAGATGCATGCCTTGATAAGTTTTTGAAAGAGTTCAAAATAGACCAGCAAAGAAGGAGTTCTTGGTTGCGTTGTGAGGTGTGAATTTGAGTAAGACTCAAAACCCGACCACGGGAGAATAAAGAGAATAGACGAAGGTCGTCTTCTATGCCTTAGCCGTAGAATCTAAAGTATGCCATGCTGTGTACCGCACCTGAAGTGTGCCTTGACTCAAAGTATGTTGAGAGGTACAGAGAGTGATCCATGATTGAATCACTAGCATTGGTCGAAATTTATCCTTAGTAACTAATGGACTAAGGAATTTTTCTCGATTATGGAGGTGGTTAAAGAGTTTGTCGTAAAGGGTTACGTCAATGCAAGCTTTGACACTAATCCGGATAACTATGAGTAGTGAAACAGATACGTATAGTAGAGTAGATATTTGGAGCATTTCCGAATAGCACGTAGTAGAAGCATCTATAAGATGACATAAAGATTTGTAAAGAACGCACGAATCTGAAAGTTTCAGAACCGTTGACTAAAACCTCTCTCACGAGCAAGACGTGATCAGACCCCATAACTATATGGGTGTTGGATTCGTTGGAATCACATGGTGATGTGAACTAGATTATTGACTCTAGTGCAAGTGGGAGACTGTTGGAAATATGCCCTAGAGGCAATAATAAATTAGTTATTATTATATTTCTTAGTTCATGATAATCGTTTATTATCCATGCTATAATTGTATTGATTGGAAACACAATACTTGTGTGGATACATAGACAAAACACTGTCCCTAGTAAGCCTCTAGTTGACTAGCTCGTTGATCAAAGATGGTCAAGGTTTCCTGGCCATAGGCAAGTGTTGTCACTTGATAACGGGATCACATCATTAGGAGAATCATGCGATGGACTAGACCCAAACTAATAGACGTAGCATGTTGATCGTGTCATTTTGTTGCTACTGTTTTCTGTGTGTCAAGTATTTGTTCCTATGACCATGAGATCATATAACTCACGGACATCGGAGGAATGCTTTGTGTGTATCAAACGTCGCAACATAACTGGGTGACTATAAAGATGCTCTACAGGTATCTCCGAAGGTGTTCGTTGAGTTAGTATAGATCGAGACTGGGATTTGTCACTCCGTGTGACGGAGAGGTATCTCGGGGCCCACTCGGTAATACAACATCACACACAAGCCTTGCAAGCAATGTAACTTAATGTAAGTTGCGGGATCTTGTATTACGGAACGAGTAAACAGACTTGCCGGTAAACAAGATTGAAATAGGTATGCGGATACTAACGATCGAATCTCGGGCAAGTAACATACCGAAGGACAAAGGGAATGACATACGGGATTATATGAATCCTTGGGACTGAGGTTCAAACGATAAGATCTTCGTAGAATATGTAGGATCCAATATGGGCATCCAGGTCCCGCTATTGGATATTAACCGAGGAGTCTCTCGGGTCATGTCTACATAGTTCTCGAACCCGCAGGGTCTGCACACTTAAGGTTCGACGTTGTTTTGTGCGTATTTGAGTTATATGGTTGGTTACCGAATGTTGTTCGGAGTCCCAGATGAGATCACGGACGTCACGAGGGTTTCCGGAATGGTCCGAAAACGAAGATTGATATATAGGATGATCTCATTTGATTACCGGAAGGTTTTGGGAGTTATCGGGAATGTATCGGGAATGACGAATGGGTTCCGGGAGTTCACCGGGGGGGCAACCCACCCCGGGGAAGCCCATAGGCCTTGAGGGTGGCACACCAGCCCTTAGTGGTCTGGTGGGACATCCCAAAAGGGCCCTATGCGCCTAGGAAAGAAAATCAAAGAGAAAATAAAAAAAAGAGGAGGTGGGAAGGGAAGGAAGGACTCCCACCCACCAAACCAAGTCCAACTCGGTTTGGGGGGGAGCCTTCCCCCTTGGACTCGGCCGACCCCCTTGGGGCTCCTTGAGCCCCAAGGCAAGGTCCCCTCCCTCCCACCTATATATACGGAGGTTTTAGGGCTGATTTGAGATGACTTTTCCACGGCAGCCCGACCATATACCTCCACGGTTTTTCCTCTAGATCGCGTTTCTGCGGAGCTCGGGCGGAGCCCTGCTGAAACAAGGTCATCACCAACCTCCGGAGCGTCGTCACGCTGCCGGCGAACTCTTCTACCTCTCCGTCTCTCTTGCTGGATCAAGAAGGCCGAGATCATCGTCGAGTTGTGCTGAACGCGGAGGTGCCGTCCCTTCGGTACTAGATCGTGGGACTGATCGCGGGATTGTTCGCGGGGTGGATCGAGGGACGTGAGGATGTTCCACTACATCAACCGCGTTCACTAACGCTTCTGCTGTACGATCTACAAGGGTACGTAGATCACTCATCCCCTCTCGTAGATGGACATCACCATGATAGGTCTTCGTGCGCGTAGGAAATTTTTTGTTTCCCATGCGACGTTCCCCAACAAAACGCTCCTACATCACTTGGCCGCCTAGTGCATTGCCACTCGGTTGGACGCGCCTTCATCACAGGGCCGCCCGCGTGTGGCCCCTCTGCTGGATACGTCTATATCACATGGCCGCCCGCGTGTCGCCCCTCTAGTGGATACGGCTATATCACATGGCCGCCCAAAAGTGTCGCCACTCGGTTGGACTCGTCTCCGTCACCCGACCGCCTTGCATGGTGTCACTCTGCTGAGCGCGTCTTCATCACATGGCCGCCCAACGCGTTGCCAATCGGGAACTTAGATGCGACTCTGGATTGCCTATGTTAAAAACAACTATGAGTACAAACATGCTCCACACTCGAGAACCTAGCTACGACTCAATATCATCTAAGTTAAAAACAACTCCGAGTGTATACATCCTCCACGCTCGGGGACATAGCTGTGAACCTGACTTCTCCTGAGTTGAAAACAACCCCGAGTACGGACATGCTCCACACTCGGAGGCTTAACTGCGAACCTGACTTCACCTAAGTTGAAAACTACTACGAGTACGTACATGCTCCACAGTCAGGAACATAGTTGTGAATCTATATCACCTAGTTTAAAAACAACTCTGAGTACGGGCATCCTCCAGACTCGGGAACTTTGCTGCGACCCCGTATCGCCTAAATTAAAAACAACACTGAGTGCGGACATCCTCCACAATCGGGAACTTAGTTGCGAACCTGACTTCACCTAAGTTAAAAACTACTCCCTGTACGGACATCATGCATACTCGAGAGCTTAGCTGCGACCCTGTATCCCCTAAGTTAAAAAGTACAATCGGGGCCTGCACCTTGATCCAGAAATCATATAAGGCAGACTCAACAAGCATTCAACAAGACGAGCACTTGAAGACTTAAACCCTTTGCCACACTCATCTAATACTATAGAGGCTCAGGGACTACACCTAGTGGGTGCACTCAGTGTACCCCCACTAGAAGAGAAATGCAAAAAAGAAAAATTCTACTTGCTAAGGTCCAACAACAACATTCAAGTTCAACAGACTCTACACACTCCAACCGACTACCAGCAATCAGTCACAGTCTCACGCGCTACTATTGGGGATACACATAACGGGTAGGCCCATGAAGTTTCAAAATACCATAATAGCATGGGTTCCACATATGAGGTGGGCTCACACAAATACAGACATACTATCCACTCAAACAAGTGTAGTCTATCCACTCGAACGACAGTCAACCACTCGGCCGTATGACTCACTCGGATATGCAAGGATCAACAGTCAGCAAGGCAGTCGGATCATCTTCCTCATAGTGAGGTTTTCATAGTGGGCTCCCATCCTCGCATTAATTCCCCACATTGTAACATAAGAGGTGAGGGGGTGGCGTACTCTATATAAGCTACCCCCATCACATCGCTCAGGGCTGCTCATTCTTCCCCCCGGAGCTCTAGCTCTCTCTCTAGTCTTCGAACTTAGCTTGGAGACCCGTTCTCCCCTTTATCTAATAGACCATGTAACTCCGTGTTCATAATATATAAGTAAAGCCTATCCGAAGCATGAGACGTAGGGTTGTTATCTCCATCATGAGAGGCTCGAACTCACTAAAATGCTCGTGTCACCCATTTGCACCTCGATTGATCATGCTCCTTTATATTCCCCCTTACTATTGTAGGAATCGTTACCCAGACACCTCCCTCACTGATTCCCGATAGTCACACACCTTCCACACTTGGATCCAGCACCAAGCTCTTTCTAGCTGTTCGGCTGGAACGACCATGTCTTCCGGCACTGGTACCGGTTCAGGCCATAAAGCTTGGAAACGTCCTCCCTCAACCTCCATGCACTCTCATGCACCACGAAAAGATGAGCCATCATGTCTTCAGACGCTGGATCTCGGGCTCACCTCAACTCAAACTCATAGTAGATTTTCGAAAATCAAACTTACAAAAGTCATATCATCCATTCGACGATTGTTCAATTCGGCAGCAGCCAGCTGAGCTTTTAAGCTCTCAATATACTCGGCTTGTCTCGCATTTTTGGCCCTTAGCGCATTAACACTATTTTCCCTTTGGGTCACTTGATGTTGGTCTGCTTGGCGTTGCGACTCCGTGTACATTAAGTCCTCGCGGGCCTGCTTAAGATCTCTCTCAAGATGTCCTAGGGCTTTTGCTGCTACATGGGATTATGTTGTCACGATATATCTTAACGTCCCAATGGTGCTCATAATATACGCCAGACAAGCACTTATCATGCACCTCCCTCATGAACTTCTTCACCCGCTCCATCTTGGCCATGACGGCATCTAACTTGGCCTTCATTTGGGTGAGTGCTTCGGTCAGTTGACCATTTTTCGCCCAATCTTCTTGTCAAGGAGGACATGCGATATTATATCTTCAAGCCTTGATACGGCCGAATTTTGCCTATATCAAGCCCTAGGGGCTGCTACCATACTTGGTTGTCATGTTTTCCTCAAAGGCAATAAAGAAATACGTGAAGAACTCGAAGGAACATTAGCTCGGGTGCAGCCTCACCTAGAAACCTTGCGATGAGACGTCGAGTGATTGATCAAAAGCACCTTTGGTCGCCCCAAGGTATGCATCCACCACATTGAGGGCATTGAACTCCAGATCCAAGAAGGTTGAATTTCTTAGGGATGCCTTTTGCAACCGATAATTCATGGTAGATTCGATCTCGAAGGGAGTAGCTGAACTGGTCGATGAGTCGACGGGCTGGGGAACCTCGCAAGTAACTCTTACAGTAGGGTGTGTGTCGGGTATATACCCCGCGGTATTACCTGGCTTGAAGTATAACCCAGCATGAAGTATGACCTGGCCGGGACATGGCAATTCAGTCGTGACCCGACCGAGCTGAAATTCCCAAAAATTTATAATGAAAAATTCCCACTAGTATATGAAAATGACAAATTAGCATACTCCCTATATGAAAAACATGGTACCTCTTTGAGGCTCAAGTTTGGAAAAAGAGGTAGTAGCAGTGTACCTTCTCTCTTTCCTCCCATTTATTTTATTTTCCTTCTTTATTTTTTATTTTTTATTTCTTTTTTTCCTTTATTTATTCTCTCTTTCTATTTTTATTTCTCTTTTTTCTTTTTTTTTGTTCGGAGTCTCATCTCGACTCGTGGGGGAATCATTGTCTCCATCATCCTTTCCCACCGAGACAGTGCCCTAAATAATGAGTAGCATCATACTTCTATTTACTTACAACTTGATATAACAACTCAACGATCATATGATATGACTTTATATGAATGCCTCTTGTAGTGTACCAGCCATGGAAATATCTTGGTAGCTATCTTCCGATCATGCAAAGCAATATGACAACGATTGCTCAAGTCATGTATATGATGATGATGGAAGTTGCATGGCAATATATCTCGGTACGGCTATGAAATGACATGATAGGTTGGTATGGTGTCTAGTTTGAGGAAGATATAAGGTGGCTTATGTGCAACCTATCGTATCATCTCACAGGGTATGGATGCACGTGCGTAGTTTACACAAATCCTCGAGATGGGAATGGGCAACACACGGTATCAAAGAGGCTAGTAAATATTATGTGGTGAGAGTGCATACATCCATGGATTGAAATTAGTCATAACGAACTCACATACTTATTGCAAGGTTTTATTAGCTCTCTCGAAGCAAATTACTACTCGCATGCCCCTAGGCAGGAGGTTCGTAGGAGTTAACCAACGCGCTCCCCCTATTATAACATCACAAAGGTCAAGGATAAATTATGCTCCATCTTCATCGCATAGCTAGAGACTATATGTGCATGATTAGGGAATAAAAAACCTTAACACCAATATTCTTACTAATCCAGAATCACCTACTATTGCACCCACATATTAATATCTCAATGTTGAAAAACTACTACAAGGAATCAAACATATCATATTGAGTGATCTACAAGTTTTATGTAGGATTTTATGACTAACCATGTCAATGACCAATTCCCGTTGACTCTCTAAATAGGTATGAATGAAGCATGAGAGTGGAATTCTTTCTACTAAAGACCATGCTCTAATAATTATAAGCAAAGCAAAAGAGCATTCTACAAATAGTGATTTTCTATTTGTAGATAAACAAGCATCCAACCTCAAATGATATAAGTGAACCACATGAAGCATTCTATAAAGACATACTCACAATATGTAAGTGAAGTGCAAAGAGCATTCTTTAAATCAACCATGGACATTCCCATACGATCTTGGTGCATTTCTAAAAGGAAAATAAAAGGCACACGACGCTCCAAGAATTTATGCTTATCATGTGCATAAACAAAAACTGAGACATACCGATAATTGTTGAAGAATAAAGATGGATGCCTTCTAAGCTTACTCACTTGATTCTCCTTGAATATTAAGTTGGGATGCCTTGGGCATCCCAATTTTGAACTCTTTCCTCTCCTTATTCTTCTCATATCGATATCTCCTCGATCTTCGAACACTTCACCCACACAAAACTTGAAATAACTTTTATTAGAAAGGTTAGTACATATAACATCAAATCCCACTATGTCCTACCATAAAATTTATTGTATAATTATAATCCAACATTACCTACTATATACTATCAAAATTCTATGGCTCCCAAGTCAATGTGGCTCAACAAGAACTCAAACTTACATAGACAAAGCAACTATAGCAGCAATTTGTGAAAAATAGGACAAACTATAAAGATGCAGATAAATACTATAAATTTGTAACTCAACTTTTTTTTGAAACATTAGGACGTGGTAAACAATTTGTATAAGACTACTATGTAAATTTATTAGAAAATTGTAATGTTGGAGTAAAATATTAAAAATAAAACACTACAACTAAAGTTTCTGTTTTTTAACAACTCATAGCAAGAGAGCCATTTAAATATCCTAAGGGTAAATCTTTGGCACATCATTTTTATAGTAAAATGGATTTGTACAAGGGGGTAATTATTTTGTTGAAAATTTGTTGTAATGAAGATTCACAAAGTTTTCATGGGCATGATAAAAAGTTCAAGGACGTCCCCACTTCAACGGTGTTCATCTTTCTCACTTTCACCTTTCTTTTTGAAAACTATTTTAAGTTCCCCACTTTATTTTTTGTTTCTAATTATTTTAAACATCACGAAACAGAAATGAATGACTATATAAAACTTATGGGTTGTCTCCCTAGAAGTGATTTCTTTCAAGCCATTAAGCTAAGCATATAGTGCTGAAGTAATTGATCTGCTCGGATCCCAAGGTATATCAAAGGTATTTTTCATTCAGAATGATTTATAATAAAGTGATATATATCATGTGGCGAGGAAGTCTAACTCTCTTCGTATGCATTAGCATGTCATAAAGGTACATTCGATTCACACAAAGTAAAGGCCAATACATAGCATAAGTGTTTTCTTGAAATTTCGTCATATTGGAAACATGGGGAGGTGAAGATTTTGTCCCTCTCTCATAATAATTGCAAGTAGGAGGAGGAAGTAAATGCATATTATATTCATCAAAATCATCAGGTGTAATGGTAAAACTGAACCCATCATTATGATCCTTAATAAGTGAAAACGTCTTCGATATGGTGTAGTTGGGATAACTAAAAAAATGGACTATCATGTGTGGCTGCAGTAGCAAAAAATTCATGCTTAACATAAGGAACTCTACCAAGTTCATCTCCATCAGCATAATTTTATGGGCATCATGGTCACAAGCATAACAAGCATAAATTTCATCAAAAAGGGATATTTCAAATTTATCCAAGGGATCTTAGCAATCATCGTAGTATTCATTCTTCGGTATGTGCAAAGAGAAACTAAACAATGTATGAGTTGAAGAGTTACTCTCATTAGAAGGTGCACATGGGTGATCAATCCGCTCTTCATCCTTCCATTCTTCACTCCCCTCCTCATCTTTTTCATCTAATGAGCTCACAGTTTCAACAATTTATTCTTCTATAGATTACTGCCAAATATTAGTCTCTTCCAAGTCACCAACTATTCCTTCAAAAAATTCTTTAACATGAGCATTAGAAGCATAGTTTTCATAGCAATATTTAAGTATGATTTTTTTTAAATTTGTAAAGAGTAGCATCACACTTTTCAATCAAAGAAGAAATTTCACAAGCACCCTTAAAAGCAACATATTCTTCAATTTGTTCAACATCATAATAACGATAGGGATCCTTTGAATAAGAAGATAATAATTCATTATCATTAAGAACACATTGATAGGGAAGGTGTTTTTTAGTGTCTTCACAACAACAAGTAAAATCGTGTAACTTGCATAAATTCCAAGCATGTCAACACAAAGTATTAATTTGATGCCACAAGAGTTTACCTTTTTGAGATAAGCAACGTCACACATAATAACCATGCTCACTTAATGATTTTCCCTCAACTAAGCTAGTTGGGTTTTCAACACGAGCACAAAGGGATCAAAGATGAACCAAGTAAAAAACTTCAGCAGTATAGTAGATTTTGGGTGGTCCCTCAACCATCGTGTTAGCAAGTATAACTATTTTTTTGGTATTTTGCGTTTCCTACCCATAACTAAAGATAGAAGACAACTTAGAACAAAAAATAAAATTACTTAGTGGTAAAGCAGAAAAGCACATTCTAGAATATCAACCGCTACACTATTGCTACAAGGCAACGACGCTACAAACAGGTCTTGATAACCTACAAGGGTAGGGGGTCGTTTGTAGCCTTTTTGATCAGTAAGAGTGTCAAAACTAACGAGGATCTAAAGGTAGAATTACTATTTTGTCAAGTTCTATAGACCACCGGTACAACTCTAGGCACGCTAATGCTTACTTTATGTAGAACAAGTATGAAACAACTTTGCTAGAAGGAAACTAGAAGTACTTGCTTGGTGTAATAGATAGTTTTGCAAGGTAACAAAGAACAAGTGAATAAAAGTTAGGGGATGTTTAGATAAAGATTAGTAAGTAAGTTTTTTTGTTGAAAGCTTATTGTAACACAAGAGAAGGATTTGTCCCTAGGAAATCGATAATTAGATTGGTAATCATTTTTGCAGTTTTATATGAGGGAGAGGTATACACTAGGATACTTTCCATACTTGGATCATATGAACTTAGGATAGGATCTATAGCAAGCATCCGCAACTACTAGAAATCATTTAGGTAAACCCAACCATAACATTAAACATCAAGTCCTCTTTAATCCCATAGACAACCAACCGCCTTATTCACGTGTAAGCTTTTGTCACTCTAGACATCAGGAATTCTCCACGTGTGCATGGCACGGAAGGCACCATAGGACAACACCAATATAAAACATACAACTCAAACCAATCAGGATGATCAATCAATCTGTAGGACAAAAAACTATACTCAAATATCATACGATAGTCACACCACATTGGATCATAATATATAAGATTATGCACCATGTTTAAGTAGAGACTACAACGGGGAAGAGAGGTTACACCGCTGCATAGATGAGGACAGAGTTGGTGGTGATGGCGGCCAAGTTGGTGGTGTAGATCACCGTCATTTTGGTTGGCCCGACGGCGCTCTCATGCCACCGGGAGAGAGCCGCCTGCTTCTTCGTATTCCTTGGCCCCCTAGGTGGGAATATAGTTTCCCCTCTGGTCCATGGTTGCCATGGCTCCCGAAGGGCAAGACCCCCTCAGAGATTAGATCTCTCTCTCTATTTCTCACATGTTTTCGCCTCTCTTTTCTCGCCCGTCACCGTTTCTTAAATATCTAGAGATTCGTAACTCCGACTAAGCTGAAATTTTGAGGGGATTTTTATTGGGAAATTATCTTTCTTGTGGAACAATTAGGGCCCCCATCGAATTAAGGGGGAGACACAACCTATCAGGGCGCGAGAACCCCCTAGTCAAGCCCCTGTTGTCTTGTGCCTCCCTCAAGCATCGTGTTGGGTTGTTTCTTCTTCCCAAAATTCACATAGATTCCAAAAAAACTCTGTAATGTTTTATCACGTTTGGACTTTTTTTGATATGGAATTTCTGCGAAACAAAAAAACACTAAAACATGAACTAGCACTGGGCACTGGATAAGTAATTTAGTCCCAAAAATAATATGAAATGTTGCCAAAAGTATATGAAAGTGGTAGAATATGGCATGAAACAACCAAAAGTTATAGATACGATGGAGATGTACTAGAGGGACCTAACCTAGTCGACCGAGGCTACTCAGATTGGGCTGATGGGTCCCGCTCCTTTTCAATATAGACTCCGTATGCAATAGCTCGAGACCACTCTACCCTCTCCACGAACCAAAACTTGCTATAACTCATTCCATCATAGCCTCCACCTCACTTCGGCATGATCGACTTGAACACCCCGACAACCGCACATGTCATGTCTTCATAGCTCCAAGCATATTTATTTCAATAAAGGAGGGCCTCCCCTCTATCACTCGTGTGAGTCCGACAAACATGTTAGGCTACCATTTTATCCTTTTCAAACTTCTACTACTCGCCCTTTGAAATAATTCATTTTATTTGTGGACATCTCCAGATCCTAGTAATGATTTTTTGTCATTATATTAATATAATTGGTGACTATTCACATTATTTTTGGACCTTTACCCTACACAAAAGTCTGATGTTTACGCCACCTTCACTGCCTTTCACTCCAACGCTCGTACCCAATTTGATTTGTCTATTTCTGCACTCCAATGTGAGACTGGCCGAGAATTTGAAAATTCTAAACTAAATACCTTCTGCATAACCCATGACATTCTTTTTCACCTATCGTGTCCTTAACCTCCTACCAAAATGGCAATGCTGGGTGAGAAATACATATGAGTAATGATGTCATTAGCACCATTCTCTTCCAAGCTTCCATGCCACCATCCCTTTGGGACGAAGCCATCCATACTGCTACCTACCTCACAAACATTCTCCCTACAGAAACACGGAAGTTTTCGACACCATATATTCTGTTGTTCGACCTCTCTCCATCTTACAATGATCTTCGAGTATTCGGTTGCCTTTGCTATACTAACACATCCTCCACTTCCCCTAATAAGCTTAGTGCCCACTCAACTCAATGTGTTTTTCTTGGTTATCCTACAAGTCATCATGCGTACCGCTATCTTGATGTCACAACCTGGCGCATCATTATCTTGCATCATGTTATGTCGGTGTTCTAAATAATGGGTCCTTTAGTACCCTGACTTATGCGTAGACAACAACGACCTCTGGCCCGAAAAGCCTTGCTGGGAAGATACCGCACTCAATACAACATCAAGTGAAGAACAAGACACCGACAAGCGTTCGTGCCGGCGAGGAAGACATGGCAGCGTTCACGCCCGGCAAGATCGCACTACCAAGCCACCGCTCCACCTGATCAGGCTGATTGTCGCCATCAATGACATGCCAATCGGGTAGGTGGCTAGGTAGGGCTTATCGGGGCACGGGACGGCTCTAGGGGATGACAACAGCTTTACTGACACCCGGCCCAATGGCGTGATGGGAGAATAAGAGGTAGCCGGGCTAACAACACAGAAGAGGATGCAATCCTTGATGGGGAGTGACACCAGTGTGACACGTCATGGTGCATTTAATGCATGGCACCTAATCCGTCAAGGTTAGGTATTTTTCACTGTAGCTTGTGTCAGTAGTCTGACCATTGTTACATTCACTATTTACCTTTGTGTATTTACTATTTTGGCCACTTTGGTAACCCCTTTCACCTATAAAAGGAGGTCCATGGCTATCTTTATAATGGTGAAAACATTGTTTAATTGCATGTGTAGTCGCACTCTCGAGCACCTTGCCGGGTTGTTGCGCTCCTTGCAACTTGAACATACACATAATCCATGGAACACAAGACGTAGGATTTTATGCCTCAGGGAGGCCCATACCTATCTAAACCCTCACTGTGCTTTGACTGGTGTTGCTCTTTGTGTGTGTAGATCCCCACTGTTGAACTGCAAAGAGGCCTTGCTAGTCCCGTAGATTGTCATACCCCCACTTCTTTAGCGCGTCAGCTAGGGGGTTTTCATACGTGAACCTTCACCATCTTCTGTGGATCTTCACCGTCATCTTCACCAACGCCCATAGCACCCAACAAGGCCAATTGCACGTCGACGTCAGCCCTTCAATGTCCAAGCTGCCTTAGCAGGTAGCTACGGATGATAACGACTGAGGCCAACACCGCACTCACAATGCCGATGAGCGCAACCACGACACTTCATAGAGCTCTATGAGTCGTGATCGAGATCCCTACATTGTGATATCCAAGGACACGTCGTTGGCATCCCAAGACAATGTTGTAGTGACAGAAGAAGCAGCAACGACGAAACAATCGCCGCGCCCCTCACAAAACCACCGCAACAAGCACGTGTGGAACATTAACGATCCCGAGCGACGCGTGATACTTGTGATCTATGTTGGGATTTCCACGAAGAGAAGCGGGTGATGCAACATAGTATATATAAGTATTTTCCTCCATGAGAACCAAGGTTATCGAACCAATAGTTGTAGGACTCAGTGCTATCTTCAGCGACTGCACGCAAAGAAGACAACACTTGGACCCAACGTGGGCAAGAGGGTTGTCAAAGCCCTTGGACTTGTTACTTGCAAGCAAATGAAGTGTGTATATGATAGTTGATAAATATAAATTGGAAAAAAATAAAAAGTAAATGGAGGCAGCGAGGAAATATATAAGTGGATAGACTCGGGTGCCAGAGTTTTCTAAAGTGGCATCTCTCTCAATGTAGGCATACAGTGGGTACACAAATTACTGTTGACAATTGATAGAAAACCGCGTAGTTATGCAACATTTATTCACGACAATGATCATGTGTGTATAGGCATCACCATGAATAAATATTGCATAACTACGCGGTGAGATACATTGGAATACATTGGAATTTACAGGTGAGATAGGGTCGTCGAGAGACGCTAGGGGGAGAAAACAAATAACAAGGCGCTACCACTCCCCTGGGCGCACCCTGATGTGTGCTGCCTCTCTCGTACGACATCCGGTCTCCACCTGAAGCTTCCAGGTCTTACTCTGGTGTAGTAAAAAACTTCAAAAAGTTTCGTGGCAATCGTACTTTGTTTGGTAATGTAAACCTGAAAAGGCAAAACCAAGCAAAAAAACACCAACTTGCACTAGGCACTTGGTTAATAGATTAGTGCAAAAAAAATATGAATGTGGAAATAAATGCCCAAAAGTATCCTGGAATAACAATATTATAGCATTGAAGAACAAAAAATTCTAGATATATTGGGGACGTATCATCATCCACAAGCTTAATTCCTGCTTATACTTGAGTGGGTAAATTATAAATAAATTTGATGTGCCATGCTACCCAACATGTAATCTATTGCAGGTATGATCATTGAGAAACAATGAATTAGTAAACATCAACAAAGTAATATTCATAAACATAAGTAACATCATGATCAAATTTCAAAATATACGATCCTTAAAGAATGTTTACCCCCTATTCATTACCTCATATTAGCATGGCATGGCTCCGTATTCACCACATAAATACAAATGTCAAGCACCATGGTGTTAAGTGAGGCAATTTGATTAGTCATCTTAACACGCTTTAGATTTTTATTACTCACTCAATACATGAGCCTGAACCATGTATATAAATATAGGTGGAATAGAATATGGCGGCAGGTTTTAAAGTGTTAAAAGTGGGGAAGAAGGTCTCGCATCAACTCGGCATATCAATATGCTATGGAGATGCCCATCAACAGATATCAATGCGAGGAGTAGGAATTGCCATGCAACAGATTCCCTAAAGCTATAAGTGTGTGAAAGCTCAACTGAAGCTAAGTAGGTGTGTATCCAACTAGCTTGCTCATGATAATCTCGAGCATTTTAGGAAGCCCGCAATCAGAATATACAAGACAAGTTCTATAATAAAAAAACACACTCGCATATGGAAGTGAAATAATCATAGACTCTCAATATGAAGAACATGGTTCCACTTTGAGGCAGAAGTCTGCCAAAAAAGGTAGTAGCACTCTCCTTTCTCCCTTTTCTCTCATTTTATTTATTTATTTTTCTCTGTTTTTTCTTTTTTTATTCATTCTTTTTATTTTTTTCGTTTTCCTTTTTACTTTTATTTTTGTCCGGAGTCTCATCCCGACTTGTGGGGTAATCATTGTCTCAATCATCCCTTACTCACTGAGACAGTGCCCTAATAATGATGAACATCACACTTTTATCTACTTACAACTCGATATGAAACACTATAGTATGACTCTATATGAATGCCTATGGCAGCCTACATGATCATGCAAACAATGAGTGTACAAGTCATATGATGTGACGGTGGAAATTGCATGGCAATATACCCCGGAATGGCTATAGAACTTCCATGATAAGTATTTATGGTGGTTGTTTTAAGAAACATACAAGGTGCTTTATGTGCAATAGAATGTATCATGTTGCGGGGTTTGGATGAACCGGTGAAGTATGCATCGAACCTGGAGGTGAGAATGGTCAATGCACGGTACCAAAGAGGCTAGAAAAATAAGTTGACATGAGAGTGCATACATCCATGGATTCACATTAGTCATAAAGAACTTAGATACTTATTGCAAGATTTTATTAACCCTCTCGAACAAAAGTACTACTCGCATGCCCCTAGTGAGGAGGTTGGTAGGAGTTAACCATCGCGCTCCCCCAACCTAAATAGGACTAGAATTTCAACGAGGAATAAGAATGCTTATACATCGTTAGTATGCCATAAAAATATTTAGATGAGCAGCAAGTTAACAACCTATAATTTACGATATTCTAACTAACCAATAATTATGCACTCATCCCTTTTCTTATTACCATATTAATACCATTAACTCACAGTTTCTCTTTTATGCGCTACATCAAGGTTTTTATTATGCACTCCTTGAATACCAATTATTTTTCGATTAGTCTTATAACCCAGGAGAATTAGCATCACTATTTGTTAACTCTCAAACAAATATAATTGAAGAAAAAGAGTGCAATTATTTCTATAAAATCTACACGCCACCGTTCTATAAAAAGATATAAGTGAAGTATTAGAGCAACTGCTTATCTCAAAAGATATAAGTTAAGCACAAAAAGTATTCTAATAAATCATGTTGAATATGTGTGTCTCTCACATAGGTGTGTTCAACAATCAATCATTATGGAAAACTAAAACAAAAGGACACTAAGATACATGACACACCAAGCAAATCTCATATTAGGTGATGATTACACTACTGGAATCAGGGAATTTGCCATCAGCCAATTCTTTGTCGTCAGCTGGCTGATGGCAAAGAGCTTCATTGCCTTTAGCTGCCCAAAAACTGAAGGCAAAGAGGAGGCTGATGGCAAAGATAGTGTTTGCCATCAGCCAATTCTTTGCCGTCTGTAAACACACGACAAAGAAGCTGCACACAGATGGCAAAGAGCCCACGCGCCGCCACTTTGACGTTTGCTAGCACACGGCAAACTGAATAGCCCATAACAGTCGATGCCACCCCCCTCAGCCCCCTCTTACCGTCTGCTGCCACCTCTTTGTCGTTTGCTAGCATACAACAAAGGGGATGGCCCCATAACAGCCGCTGCCAGCCCCCACCCACCCCACCCTCTCTCTCTTTCTCTTCCTCTCACTCTCGCCACCCAGCCCCCAAGCGCCGCCCCACCCCACCCCTCTCTAGACCTCCTCCCTATGCCGGCTATCCTCCCCGCAGCCACGCCTCCCCGCAGCTAGCGCCTCTGCCCCGTTCGGCACCACCTTGCCGGCCCTGACGACCCCGTCGACCGCGCCGCCCCGTCCTCCACACCCTGCTGCTCCTGCGCCAGACCGCACCAAGGTGAGTTCTCTTTCCTGTTTTTGTTCTTTTTTACTGTTTAATGCTTGATTAGTGATAGGTTTTAGTTTAGTGCTAGCTTAGTGATAGGTTTAGTGATATTTCTTTTTCTATTTTTGTTCTTTTTTGTTGTTTAATGCTAGATTAGTGATAGGTTTTAGTCAATTAGTCATAATTAAAAGAAGTAGAAAAAGATGAAGAAGAAAAGAGGAACAAGTAGAAGAAGGAAGAAGAAGAAGAGGAGGAGGAGGAGGAGCAGGAGGAGGAGGAGGAACAGAAGAAGAAGAAGAAGAGGAGAAGAGGACAAGAAAGAAGAGAAAAAGGAAAAGAAGGGAGAAGAAGAAGAAGAAGAAGAAGAAGAAGAAGAAGAAGAAGAAAACAAGAAGAAGAAGAGGATAAGGAAAGGACAAGAAGAAGAGGAGGGAGAGGAGGAGAAGAAGAAGAGGATGAGGTGAAGAAGAAGAAAAAGAAGAAGAAGAACGGGAGGAGGAGAAGGAGAAGAGGAGATGTCATTAGCAATATGATTTTTTTCATAGTTTGAATAGTCAATGGTTTATGTGATGTGATGTCCTAAAAAAATCAGTCGGTAAAATTTCATGTTTTGTGCTATTTCATCTCCTTGGAGTCATCGTCGTTGAAGTTTTTGGTCCGTGATCCCGCCATTGTTCTACTACTTCCTATACAGCCGAGGGTGAGCTAGGAATCCACATTCACTTCCTACGGTCCTTTAATCATGCCAGTAGATTTCATTATCATGCTAAGTCGTGTAACCTAGGCATCTCCCGTCCGAAAGGGTTGCATCGATAAATATGCATTCAATTGCATATTGATCACCATAACTCATTTGGATTGTCCAGTGATTTCCACGGACAACCCGAGGATGTGTAGATCGAGTACGTTCTCCATGGTCTACCCCATTCCAAGACAAAATTTCGGCAATGTCTCGGAATGGGGTACAGAATGGAGAACGTAATCACTCTACACATACTCGGGTAGTATTAGGACCTATCTTTACCTATTAGCGTGTAGGTTACATGGATGTAATAAAATTGACAAACTAAATTAACTGATGAATATACATGTTGGACTATATATATATATATATATATATATATGGTGTCTTTAGCAGCTAGGCAAGATGAGTGATCGTGTGTGGATGTACACCGGTCGCACTAGTCAGAAAGAGATGACCAAAAAATGGTTTATAAAATGGCGAGGAAACAAACAGGTGCCCCTTTCCTAGGTGCGACAACTATAAAAAGAGGACAAAGGTTGTAATGATTAAACACCTGCACAGGAGGGGTTTTAAGCCTAATTATACGGTGTGGACGTTTCATTGTGAGTATAGACAACGCACCAGAGCGGAGGGGGTTTGTCATCGCACTGACGAGCATGGTACCGGAATCAAAGACCTGGTGCAAGACTTTGATGATGCTCAAGGTTCGATCGATGAGATGGAGGAATGTGCAAAGCCCTTCTATTAAATATTGGAGTCTTCAAAACGTCATCTCCATGGGCACACTCAGCTTTGTCAGCTGGATGCCATTGCACAAGTAATGGCTCTAAGGGCTCAGTTCAACTTGGGAAGGGAATGATACGACAATATGATGACACTATCTGGACGCTTTCTATCGAAAGGCCATGTCATGCGTGCAAACCTGTACCAGTCGGACAAAACACTTCATGTTCTTAAGATGCCCTATGAGAAGAAACGTGCATGTGACAAAGTATGTGCCTTATTTACGCTTGAGTATGCGGACTTTAACTACAGTCCCATTTGCAAGTCTTCCATGTATGTGGTGGTACACAACGATATGGGTGAGAAGATCCATACCAAAATTCCAGTTAATGTTCTTCAGTATATGCCAATCATACCAAGGCTTCAACCTCTTTTCATGGTCGAAAAGATGGATAGATAGATGAATGGCACTAATTGGGCAACATAACCGAACTAGATGCAGATGGGAATAAGATGGAGGTACACACATCATATGGGGAAGAGTGGAAGGACTTTGACATATTACATCCGGATAAAGAGGTAGATCCAAGGCATCCTCGAGTCTGTGTCGCCATGGATGGGTTCAATCCTTTTGGTATGACGGCAACCCAATACAGTTGTTGGCCTGTATTTTTCATTCCACTCAATCCACCCCCCGGACATATTATGCAAAGAAAGAACATATTCATGACATTGATAATTCCAAGGCCCAACTATCCGGGGAAGAATATGAATGTGTACATGCATCCGCTTAAGGATGAATTGCAAGAAGCTTGGGATACTGGGTTCAAGAAATATGAGACTGCTAGAAAATAAAACTTCAAAATGCATGTCTCGTACATGTACTCGATGCCTAACTTGTCGGCATATGCGCTATTCTCTAGGTGCTGTGTGCATGTAAGGTTCTCGTGCCCGACAAGCAAGGCAGCTCTTCAGTTTCATTGGTTGCAGGTGGTTCGGAAGTATTCTAGCTTTGACTTGCATAGACAGTTCCTGGATCCGCACCATCAACTTAGAGAAGACAAGAATAACTTTACCGAAGGTAAAGTTGTCCAAACCTCGGCACCACTTCTGTTGACAAGCCAACACAACTTGGATTAGTTAAACGCTCTCGAGCCTAATCGAGAGTGACCAAGGAATTTCAAGGAGTAAAATTCAAAACACGCATGGACTAACAAGACATGCTTGTGGGATCTGCGTTACTTCAAACACCTCCTTCTTCCACAAAACATCAACATGATGCACACTGAAAAGAATATCGGAGAAGCCATTTTTGGTACATTGTTCGGTGTAGAGGGGAAGTCAAAGGATAATCCTAAGGCTAAAGTCATTCAAGAGACTCCATGTCATATACCGTTACAAAACATCCGACAATCGAAAGGAAAGAAGAATTGGTCGAAGCCAAAGGCCTGGTTCAATCTTGGAAGACGAGCTATGAGGGAAATTATCTTATGGGCCAAAATGCACCTTATGTTCCCTAATGGGTATGCAGCGAATCTAAAGAGGGCAGCGAGTCTTGAAAAAATAAAAATATTTGATCTCAAGAGTCATGATTGGCACATATGGCTTGAGTTGGTAATGTCGGTGATGTTACGTGGCTTTATACATGAGGATGAATGGCTAGTACTAGCAGAGCTGAGCTATTTCTTCCGTGTTATTTGTGCGAAAGAACTATCGCTGGCATGTTATATGACATGGAGGAGTTGGCGACGGATTTGCTCTGCAAGTTAGAGAAGATCTTTCTTCCAGGCTTCTTTAATCCAATGCAACATTTGATTTTACAAATCCCGAACGAGGCAAGATTGGGTGGGCCCGTGAAAAATCGCTGGTGATTTGCAACTGAGAGGATGCATAAGACGCTTTGAGCTAAATGTAAAAATAAACGTAGAATTGAAGCATCGATTGCTGAGTTATTCGTTATTGAAGATGTTTCATCTCTTGGTTCAAACAAATGGTATTTATCAATAATGGACCATTTCATTTCCTGGTCTAATTTGTGGGTAATGCAACAATGATTTGTATTAAACTTGTAGGATAGTTCAGAGTCTATGGATGCCGAATTGAGACAAGCCGCTAATGATTTTCACTATAAGGTCCATTCATTTGAGAAATAGAACATCAATAGGTATCTTTTTTGTACCTTTGGCAAAGAGCTATCTATACCCGACCGGAAATCTACAAATTCTGGTGTCTCTACTATCGGCGAAGGAGGTATTTATGAACTTAAAATGTTATTGGTTCTAGCCGAAGGAGACTAGAAGGACTGATGAACATATAGGGCTAGTCGAAATCAATCAAAACACTCATTCAAATGTTCTCGATGTCTATATTACGGCTCAACAAGCGACCGAGTGTTCTATCTAATGCGGGCGTACCAAACTAATAAGAATCTGAATGGTTGGGATGTTGTTTATGATGTGCCGCCACATGCTAGACCACCTCCCGCTGATGAAGAGGATTATGAACCTCACGTTAACCAGACACATATGATGGAGAATTCTTCCAAAAAACACAACTGTCAAAGAAATGTTTCAAGAACCGTTATACTTCACCCCAGAACATGGAACTAGGCGGCAACGATGAATCCGACTTCAGCCCTGAGCCGGAACCAGCAGAGCCGAAACTCGAATAGGTTACTATTGCGGATGACCTATCAATGCTTGACCAATTACAGAAAGGCCTTCCACAAGTTGATGCCGGTGAACCCGATGAGCACACGCATGATAGTGATGATGATGACACATTTATTGATCTAGGCTATTATTAGTTTGTATGCATCCCAACTTAAATTATATATGTACATATTATTATTCATGTCAGGTATTCAATTTTTTTATGTTGTACTGATTTATTTTACTCTTTATCATGGCAGGTGTCGAAATATGGTGGACACGTGTCCAGATCGCTCGACGGGTATTTCTTCATAGGTAGCCCGCGCGAGGGGTACTTCTATTCCACACTTATCTCTTCTAAAGCATTGGTAGACAGTGTGGGGACACCAACGGGTGCTTCTTCATCGGCGTCGTTGCCCACCAGGAGAGGAGGTTGGGCAGGGAAGAAGGTGAAGGGTACGAGACGTGGCCATGTGAGAGGTAGACAGACTGCTACGCTGTCCTCACCCCCACCCCCATCTGATTCACCCGAGCACATGACTATTTATGGTGGACCTGTTTGAGGTGGAGGCTACGGGGACTCCGGTCAAGGAGCCTCAGGTCGCCTGGCATTCGACCCATGAGAATCCTGCCTGCACCTATTACTATTACTCCACCCGTCGACCACTATCCAATATGCATTTAGAGTATTAAGTAAATAAGAGACATGATGTAGACAAAGAGAATCCAACTAATGTGAATTAACCCCATCGTTTTATCCTTAGTGGCAACAATGCAAAGATGTGTCTTGTGCCCTTCTGTCTCTGGGATATAGAGCACCGCCAGATTAAACCCACTACAACACAAAATACATCATCAGATACGAGAAGTTGACGAAGTTATGATAATCATGAAAATAAGAATCATATAATTCAAGGAAGACTCAAATATTTTATCATGAATAATCAAAACATAAACCCACAATTCATTGGATCCCAACAAACGCATCGCACGAAGTGATTACATCGAATAGATCACCGCGAAGATGCGGTGACCTTTGACTTCAAGATCACACACACACCCACACACCCACACACACACGCACACACACACACTCAAAGAGAGAGAGGGAGAGAGCTAGCCATCTAGGTACTAACTACGAACCCGTAGGTCTGAGGTCATCTACTCACACATCACCATGGAGAAGTAAGGTTAATGTAGAGTCCCATGATTGGCCCCCCGCTCCGGCAAGGCACTGGAATAGATCTCCAGATGGGCACAGTGCGGAACAAAGACTTGCGGAGGCGGAAAAAGTGTTTTGATCTGCTCCTTAGGCCTTATTTGGGACTAGTGTATTTTAGGGAATTGGTGGGGATTATCCCGGTCAAACCCCTAAATCCCCACATATCCCAAAACACCGTTTGGTTCTAGTGTATTTGACATTTTTCATCCTCATATTTTTCTCACAAATACGTAAACTCTAGTGCATTTTTCTCAATGCCCAATACACTACCCCACCTAGTGTATTGGGGACAAATGGGGATTTGAAGGGATAGGGTGAAGGTTGGGTTTCACCCAATCCCTATGGGGATTATTCCCACCATTCCCCTAAAAATCGTACTACCAAAGAAAGCCTTATGGATTTTTGGATACATTTGAATTTACAGGTGAGAGAGGGGCGTCGAGAGACGCTAGGGGGAGCCAACAAACAACAATGCGATACTACTCCCCTGGGCACACCCAGATGTGTGTTGCCTCTCTCGTGGAGCCGCCGGTCTCCACCTGAAGCTTCCAGGTCTTATTCTCGTGTAGAAAAAAACTTCAAAAAGTTTCGTGGCAATCGGACTTTGTTTGGTAATGTAGACCTGAAAAGGAAAAACACGCAAAAAAACACCAACTTGCACTAGGCACTGGGTTAATAGGTTAGTCCTAAAAAATATGAATCAGGAAATAAATGACCAAAATGTATCCTACAATGATAATATGATAGCATTGAAGAACAAAAAATTATAGATACATTGGGGACGCATCAGCATCCACAAGCTTAATTCATGCTTTCACTTGAGTGGGTAAGTTATAATTTTTTTTATGTGCCATGCTACCCAACATGTAATCTATTGCAGGTATGATTATTGAGAAACAATGAACTAATAAAAATCAACAAAGTAATATTCATAAACATAAGTAACATCATGATCTAGTTTACAAATATACGATCCTTAAATAATGTTTACCCCCTATTCATTTTCTCATATTCGCATGGCATGCCTCCGTCTTCACCACATAAATACAAATGTCAAGCACCATGATGTTAAGTGAGGCAATTTGATTAGTCTTTTTAACATGCTTTAGATTTTTATTACTCACTCAATACATGAGCGTGAACCATGTATATACATATAGGTGGAATAGAATATGGCGGTAGGTTTCCAAGTGTTAATAGTGGGGAAGAAAGTCTCGCATCAACTCGGCATATCAATATGCTATGGAGATGCCCATCAATAGATATCAATGCGAGGAGTAGGGATTGCCATGCAACAGATACACTAGAGCTATAAGTGTGTGAAAGCTCAACTGAAGTTAAGTGGGTGTACATCCAACTAGCTTTCTCATGAAGATCTCGAGCATCTTAGGAAGCCCGCAATCAGATTATACAAGCCAATTCTATAATAAAAAAATTCCACTAGCATATGGAAGTGAACAAATCACAGACTCTCAATATGAAGAACATGGTTCCACTTTGAGGCAGAAGTCTGGAAAAAGAAGTAGTAGCTTCATGAGAATACATCAATATTTTGTCCCTTCTACCTTTTGTCTCATTTTATTTATTTTGTTTTTACTCTTTTTTGTCTTTTTGTATTCATTCTTTTTCTTTTTTTCGTTTCGTTTTTCCTTTTATTTTCCGTCCAGAGTCTCATCCTGACTTGTGGGGTAATCATTGTCTCCATCATCCCTTCCTCACTGAGATAGTGCCCTAATAATTATAACATCACACTTTTATCTACCTAAAAATCGATATGAAAAACTATAGTATGACTCTATATGAATGCCTATGGCAGTGTACGTGGATGTGCAATGGTATATCATGACATTTATGATAATGATGAATGGTGGCTTTGCCACAAATACTATGCAGGCTACATGATCATGCAAACAATGAGTGTACAAGTCATATGATGTGACGGTGGAAGGTGCATGGCAATATACCCCAGAATGTCTATAGAACTTCCATGATAAGTAGTTATGGTGGATATTTTAAGAAACATACAAGGTGGTTTATGTGCAACAGAATATATAATGTTGCGTGGTTTGGATGCACGAGCGAAGTATGCATTGAACCACGAGGTGAGAATGGTCAATGCACGGTACCAAAGAGGCTTGAAAAATATGTGGAGGTGAGAGTGCGTACATCCATGGATTCACATTAGTCATAAAGAATTCACAGACTTATTGCAATATTTTCTTAACTCTCTCGAAGAAAAGTACTACTCGCATGCCCCAAGTGAGGAGGTTGGTAGGAGTTAACCATCGCGCGCCCCAACCTAAATAGCACTAGGATTTCAACGAGGAATAAGAATGCTCACACATAATTAGTATTCCATAAAAATATTTAGATGAGCAACAAGTTAACAACCTCTAATTTACGATATTCTAACTAACCAATAATGATGCACTCATCCCTTTTCTTATTACCATATTAATACATATAACTCACAATGTCTCTTTTATGGTCTACATCAAGGTTTTGATTATGCACTCCTTGAATACCTATTATTATTGGATTAGTCTTATAACCCAGGAAAATTAGCATCACTATTCGTTAACACTCAAACAAATATAATTGAAGAACAAGAGTGCAATTATTTCTATAAAATTTACATGCCACCGTTCTATAAAAAGATATAAGTGAAGTATTAGAGCAACTGCTTATCTCAAAAGAATTAAGTTAAGCACAAAATTTATTCTAATAAATCATGATGAATATGCGTGTCTCTCACGTAGGTGTGTTCAATAATCAATCATTGTGGAAAACTAAAACAAAAGGATACTAAGATACATGACACTCCAAGCAAAACTCATATCATGTGATGATTACAGTACTAGAATCAGGGAATTTGCCATCATCCAATTCTTTGCCGTCAGCTGGCTGATGGCAAAGAGCTTCATTGTCTTTAGCTGCCCACAAACAGACAGCAAAGAGGAGGTTGGTGGAAAAGACAATGTTTGCCATCGGCCAATTCTTTTGTCGTCTGCCAACAGACGACAAAGAAGATGCACACAGATGGCAAAGAGCCCACGCGCCCCCACTTTGATGTATGCAAGTAGACGACAAAGTGCATGGCCCCTAACAGCCGACACCACCCCCTCACCCCCTCTTGTCGTCTGTTGCCACCTATTTGTCGTCTGCTAGCACACGGCAAGGGGGATGGACCCATAACGGCCGACGCTAGCCCCCATGCACCCCACCCTCTCTCGCTCTCTTTCTCTTCATCCCTTTCTCGCCACCCAGCTCCCGAGCGCCGCCCCGCCCCACCCCTCTCCAGACTTCCTCCTTGCACCGGCCATCCTCCCCGCAGCCATGCCTCCCCACAACTTGTGCCCCTGATGTTGGAAATATGCCCTAGAGGCAATAATAAAATGGTTATTATCATATTTCCTTGTTCATGAGAATCGTCTATTTTTCATGCTATAATTGTATTAACAGGAAACAGTAATACATGTGTGAATAAATAGATCACAAGGTGTCCCTAGCAAGCCTCTAGTTGGCTAGCTCATTAGTCAATAGATGATCATGGTTTCCTGATCATGGGCATTAGATGTCATTGATAACGGGATCACATCATTGGGAGAAAGATGTGATGGACAAGACCCAATCCTAAGCATAGCACTAGATCGTATTGTTCGTATGCTAAAGCTTTTCTAATGTCAAGTATCTTTTCCTTCGACCGTGAGATTGTGCAACTCCCGGATATCGTAACTGGGTGACTATAAAGGTGCACTACGGGTACCTCCGAAAGTGTCTGTTGGGTTGGTACGAATCGAGATCGGGATTTTTAACTCCGTGTGACGGAGAGGTATCTCTGGGCCCACTCGATAGAACATCATCATGAGCTCAATGTGACTAAGGAGTTAGTCACACAATGACGTGCTACGGAACGAGTAAAGAGACTTACCGGTAACGAGATTGAACAAGGTATAGGTATACCGACAATCGAATCTCGGGCAAGTTCTATACCGACAGACAAAGGGAATCGTATACGGGATTGATTGAATCCTTGACATCGTGGTTCATCCGATGAGAACATCGTGGAGCAAGTGGCAGCCACCATGGTTATCCAGACCCCGTTGATGGTTATTGGCCAGAGAGGTGTCTCGGTCATGTCTGCCTGTCTCCCGAACCCGTAGGGTCGACACACTTAAGGTTCGATGACGCTAGGGTTATAGGGAATTGTTATACGAGGTTACCGAAAGTTGTTCGGAGTCCCGGATGAGATCCGGGACGTCACGAGGAGCTCCGGAATGGTCCGGAGGTAAAGATTGATATATACGACGGATGGTTTCGGATACAGGAAGTGTTTCGGGCATCACCGGTAACGTACCGGGACCACCGGGACCACCGGAGGTGGCCCCGGGGGACCACCGAAGGGGGGCAATGACCCCGGGAGATAAGGTGGGCCAAGTGGGGGTGGAAACCAGCCCCTAGGTGGGCTGGTGCGCCTCCTCACTCAGCCCATAGCGCAAGGGAGAGAAAAGGGGGGGCAAACCCTAGGCCAGGTGGTCCTAAGGCACACCAGATGGTGCGCCACCCCTCCTCCCCCTTCTGGCCGCCGCACCTCCCATCTGGGGGGGCTGCCGCACCCCCTAGGGTGGGAACCCTAGGGGTGGAACCCCCTCTCCCCTCCCCCTATATATATCGGGCACTTTTGGCCATTGAGACACACGGTTTTTCCCTCTCTCTCGGCGCAGCCCTGCTCTTCTTCCTCCTCCTCTCCGCCGGTGCTTGGCGAAGCCCTGCCGGGAGACCTCGTCTCTCCATCGACACCACGCCGTCGTGTTGCTGGAGTTCTACCCCAACCTCTCCCTCCTCCTTGCTGGATCATGGTGCGGGAGACGTCACCGGGCTGCACGTGTGTTGAACGCGGAGGTGCCGTTGTTCGGCACTAGATCGGAATCGCTGCGAGTACGACTCCATCAACCGCGTTCTAGCAACGCTTCCGCTTAGCGATCTTCAAAGGTATGAAGATGCTCTTACCCCTCTCTCGTTGCTGGTCTCTCCATAGGAAGATCTGAATATGCGTAGGAAAATTTTGAATTTATGTTACGTTACCCAACACCTGCCCCATCCGGCACCACCTCGCCGGCCCCAGCGCCCCCGTCGACCGCGCCGCCCCGGCCACCGCACCCTGCTGCTCCGGTGCGAGACTGCACCAAGCTGTTTTTTCCTGTTTTTGTTCTTTTTTGTTGTTTAATGCTTGATTAGTGATAGGTTTTAGTTTGGTGCTAGCTTAGTGATAGGTTTTAGTTTAGTGATAGGTTTTTTTCTATTTTTGTTCCTTTTTGTCGTTTAATGCTAGATTAGTGATAGGTTTTAGTCAGTTAGTCATAATTAAAAGAAGTAGAAAAAATATGAAGAAGAAAATAGGAACAAGTATAAGAAGGAAGAAGAAGAAGACGAAGAAGAGGAGGAGCAGGAGGAGGAGGAGGAGGAGGAGAAGAAGAAGAAGAGGAGAAGAGGAGAAGAAAGACGAGAAAAAGGAAAAGAAAGTTGAAGAAGAAGAAGAAGAAAACAAGAAGAGGAGGAGAAGGAAAGGAGAAGAAGAAGAAGAAGAAGAAGAAGAAGAAGAGGATAAGAAGAAGAAGTGGAGGAGGTGAAGTAGAAGAAGAACAACAACAAGAAGAAGAAGAGGAGGAGGAGGAGGAGAGCAGGAGATGTCATTAGCAATATGATTTTTTTCATAGTTTGAATTGTCAATGCTTTATGGGATGTGATGTCGTAAAAAAATTCACTCGTTAAAATTTACAAGCTTTGTGCTATTTCATCTCCTTGGAGTCATCGTTGTCGAAGATTTTGGTCCGTGATCCCACCATTGCTCTACTACTTCCTATATAGCCGAGGGTGAGCTACGAATCCACATTCACTTCCTACGCTCTTTTAATCATGTTAGTAGATTTCATTTTCATGCTAAGTCGTGTAACCTAGGCATCTCCCGTCCGAAAGGGTTGCAACGATAAATATGCATTCAGTTGCATATTTATCACCGTAACACATTGGGATTATCCAGCGATTTCCACGGACAACCCGAGGATGTGTAGATCGGGTACGTTATCCATGATCTACCGCATTCCAAGACAAAATTTCGGCAATGCCTCCCCGTAGTTCTCCAGATGCACATTATCTTGGATTTTTGCCGAGACGTGTATTTGGAGAACAACGGGGAGGTGCTGCCAAAATTTTGTCTCAGAATGGGGTAGAGAATGGAGAACATACTCACTCTACACATACTCGGGTAGTATTAGGACCTATCTTTACCTATTAGCATGTAGGTTGCATGGATGTAATAAAATTGACAAACTAAACTAACTGATGAATATAGATGTTGAAATATACATACATATATATATATATATACATACATATATATATATATATACATACATATATATATATATATATATATATATATGGTGTCTTTAGTTTTTGGCAAGATGAGTGATCATGTGTGGATGTACATCGGTCACACTAGTCAGAAAGAGATGACCAAAAAATGGTTTATAAAAACCAAGGAGTTTGTGAAAGCAGCATTTGCAAATGGCCAGGGAACAAACGCATACCCCTGTCCTGGGTGCGACAACTATAAAAAGAGGACAGAGGTTGTAATGATTAAACACCTGCAGAGGAGGGGTTTTAAGCCTAATTATACGGTGTGGACATTTCATTGTGAGTCTAGACAATGCACCAGGGCGGAGGGGGTTCGTCGTCGCACCGACGAGCATGGTACCAGAATCGATGACATGGTGCAAGACTTTGATGATGCTCGGGGTTCAATCGATGAGATGGAGGAATCTGCAAAGGCCTTCTATGAAATGTTGGAGTCTTCAAAACGTCCTGTCCACTAGCACTTTAAGCTTTGTCAGCGGGACGCCATTGCACGAGTAATGGCTCTAAGGGCTCAGTTCAACTTGGAAAGGGAATGCTATGACAAGATGATGACACTATCTGGACGCTTTCTACCCAAAGGCCATGTCATGCCTGCAAACCTGTACCAATCGGACAAAATACTTCGTGTTCTTAAGATGCCCTATGAGAATAAACATGTGTGTGAGAAAGGATGTGCCTTATTTACGCTTGAGTATGCGGACTTGAACCATTATCCCATTTGCAAGTCTTCAATGTATGTGGTGGTACACAATGATATGGGTGAGAACATCCATACCCAAATCCCAGTTAATGTTCTTCGGTATATGCAAATCATACCAAGGCTTCAACGTATTTTCATGGCCGAAGAGGCGGATAGATAGATGAATGGCAAAAATTGGGAAAAAGAACCGAACTAGATGCAGATGGGAATAAGATGGCGGTACACACATCGTATGTGGAGGAGTGGATGGACTTTGATACATTACATCCGGATGAAGCGGCATATCCAAGGCATCCTCGAGTCTGCGTCGCCATGGATGGGTTCAACCCTTTTGGTATGATGGCAACCCAATACAGTTGTTGGCCTGTATTTGTCATTCCACTCAATCCCCCCCCAGGACAGATTATGCAAAGAAATAACATATTCCTGACATTGATAATTCCAGGGCCCAACTATCCAGGGAAGAATATGAATGTGTACATGCATCCGCTTAAGGATGAATTGTAAGAAGCTTGGGATACTGGGTTCAAGACATACGACACTGCTAGAAAATAAAACTTCAAAATGCATGTCTGGTACATGTACTCGATGCGTAACTTGCCCGCATATGTGCTATTCTCTAGCTATTGTGAGCATGGAAGGTTCCCGTGCCTTGGAGGTTCGGAAGTATTCTTGCTTTGACTTGCATAGATAGTTCCTGGATCCTCACCATCAGTTCAGAAAAGACAAGACTAACTTTACTAAAGGAATTTCAAGGAGTAAAATTCAAAACATGCATGGACTAACAAGACATGCTCGTGGGATCTGCATTACTTCAAACACCTCCTTCTTCCACACAACATCGACATGATGCACACTGAAAAGAATATCTGAGAGGCCATTTTTGGTACATTGTTCGGCGTAGAGGGGAAGTCAAAGGATAATCCTAAGGCTAATGTCATGCAAGAGACTCTATGTCATATACCGTTACAAAATATGCGACAATCGAAACGAAAGCAGAATTGGTCGAAGCCAAAGGCCTGGTTCAATCTTGGAAGACCAGTTATGAGGGAAATTATCTTATGGGCAAAAATGCACTTGATGTTCACCGATGGGTATGCAACAAATCTAAAGAGTGGAGCGAGTCTTGAAAAATTGAAAATATATGGTCTCAAGAGTCATGATTGGCACATATGGCTTGAGCGGGTATGTCGGTGATGTTACGTGGCTTTATACCTGAGGATGTATGGCTAGTACTGGTAGAGCTAAGGTATTTCTATTGTGTTCTTTGTACGAAAGAACTATCGTCTGGCATGTTATATCACATAGAGGAGTTGGCGACGAAGTTGCTCTCCAAGTTAGAGAAGATCTTTCCACTAGGCTTCTTTAATCCAATGCAGCATTTGATTTCACATATGCGGACCGAGGCAAGATTGGGTGGGCCCGTGAAAAATCGTTGGTGATTTGCAACTGAGAGGATGCAGAATACGCTTCAGGCGATATGTTAAAATAAACGTAGAATTGAAGCATCCATGGACGAGGTATTCATTATTGACGAGGTGGCAGACTTCGTGACAGCATACTACGAAGCCAAAAATTGTCATTTGCATAATCTTAACCCTCGGTACAATGATGGTGCCCTAAAAAGGGTGGATACAACCTCAGCCTATTCAAAGGGAAGCTTGCACTAGCCGGTGGTTCGATAACAATAACATTGGATTCGAAGAATGGCGGACCATTTCATTGTATATCTTCAACAACCTAACAGAAATGCGGCCGTACATCGAGTAAGTTCTCGTTACATTTTTCCGCAACTTCTAATTCCTTTGAACTGCTCTTATTCCCAGATATTTGATAAAGTCGATACGTCACAAAATTCTCTCATGGAGAGGTTGTCCAAATTGATTCCATCGAAGAGTATGAGGTTCTGGCAAAGCATGGAGGCGGCTATCCCGGGTTCATCTCTTGGTTCAAACACATGGTATTTATCAATAATGAACCATTTCATTTCTTGGTCTCATTTGCGGGTAATGCAACTGTCACACCCTGTTTTCACTACCACCTTCTGTGTAATGCAAAAATCTGAACTTGTTAAAACTTTTTCAAAACTAATGTTATGAGTGCCATGATTGTCATTGTATGCTTGTATGCTTGATCATGTGATGATAAAAACCACATTTCACAATATGAATTGTTTCCAAAACCTTTTCTTTTTTCTGATCAAGGTAAATCCCTACTTTGAGTTGCACTACATGCCCTTGATGACAAGGTATGTTCTCACCAAAAGTTGGTAATCTGATTTTAGCTTTATTTTAGTGCTCCAAAACCACAAAATGATTATTTTGTGAATTGTTTTATTAATTTATTTGCATGTCCATTTCTGAGGCGAGAAATGCTATTCCTATATGGAAAAAATACTTTTCCGCCTTAGAAAAATATGATTAAATTTGGATATGATCAGACGGACATATATTATCCATACATAAGATTTCTAACCCCTATTTATATTATTCTTGTTTAAGTAAAACCCTGAAAACCATTTCTCTCTATTTTGACCTTTTAGATATTTCCAAAGGAAATATTATCAATAAAATCCTAGAAAATTGTAGTGGTATCCCGAAGCCATATTTGGTGTCCACATAAAGTTTCACCTTGATCCAAGGTGATTAAGGACCCCAAATAACTGTAAAACCTCTTTTGTCCAGATTGAAGTTAGAGAAACTCTACATAGAAAAGTTTATCCAATGATGTTGAAACTTTGCAGGAGTGCCTAATACCTGAAATGAGGGTTCCACACCAAAAATGGGATTTGGGGGATAAAATTTACCCAGACTCTCTTTGGAAGGGACAGATGTGGTCAAATTGTGAAGTTTTCAAGTTTATAAAGCTAAACATGTCCAATGGAGCTCAAACTTGGTGAAACCCCATGTTTTAGCACCAAACCCAAACCTGTTAAGTTGCAGACCCAGTGGTGGGGTGCAACCACCCCAAACCACTATCGAGCACCTTCTGACAGATGGGTAAAAGCCTCTTTAACCATATCTAGACCCAACCCATTTGCTCCAAACTCTCAGATTAGGTGGCCAGTATCAATGCCCAGCCCCAGTGAACTGGCCCCTCTCTGGTTAAAATTAGTAATGCCAAAAAACCCAATCTAAGCTTCAGCTCAAAGCTGATAGCACCTGTTTCTCTTGTCTCCCTTGACCAACAGAAGCTCCCACAGGACTTCAACAGCTAGCCTCATCCCAGCCAGTGCCCATGACATGTTAGACACGTCCAAAGCACCTCAGAGGGCACCAGCATGCCTTGAAATGCCAAAACTGCACTCTGGGCACGCTACAGGAAGCCACCGAGGTGGGGGCGATGCTCTCGGCCAGTTCCAGCCTCCCCCGAGGTGTCCAACCTCTTCCTCGACAACCCCTCTGCATCAAGCGACCATTAGGGCCCCTCCTCTCCCGCGCTAGAGCTTGTGCGACGCGTGCCCTGCGTGCACCAGAACCGGCCAGAGTTGCGAGGCCACTGATGCTCGACTCCCCTCTCTCTCCCACTATTGCACATGGTTCTGGCAGTCCAAAACCACGTCTTGAGACCGTGGTTTCGACCCCAGCTTCTCTCTGCACCCCATGTGCGCCACGGTCAGTCATCGGCGCTCCTGAGTCGGCTCACCGTCGCGGGCCTATATATATATCCACCCCTTCTCTCCAGCACCCGTCAAACAGCATCGCCGCAACCACTAGCACCTCCCTAGCCACCTCAGCAAGCCAGTAGAGCCCCGGTGCTCAAGATCGATCGATGCCCCTCCACCTCGGAGCCCCGGTCGATCTGCGGCTACACGATGACTCCAGCATCCCTCGACCCACCAAACCACTCCCCTTGACCTTAGGGAGCCTTTCCCCAACTTTTCCAAGCTTATCTGTGCCCCTAGCTACCCTCTTGACCATCTCCCAAAACTCCTCCGCCGCGGCCTCCTCGTCGTTGGTGAACCTGAGCCTCTCCGTTGTTGTTCCGACCACCAACATGTAGGCGTCGACGAGCCGGAACCATTCCCGTCTTTTTTGGGGCCCGAGGCCGTCGGCAGCCTCGCCGACGTGCTGCTCCTCCTCTCCGGCCAGAGGTAGGAGACGTCCCCGACAGGTGTGCCCCACCTATCGGTGGCCCAACCCCCTCTCCCTAGCTGCCCGCAGCCGCTGACCATAGGGGCCCGTGCGTCAAGTTCAAACCTAACGGCCCGCGCGCCTCGGCATGCTAGTTGGCTTGCCTTTGGGCCGGTCTAGTTCCAAGCCAAGCCAGGCCAGGTGCTGTAGCCCATTTTTCTTTTATTTTAAAAATGGATTTTTAGAGATTTTTATAAAAAGATTTAACCAGTGTAAAAATATAATTTTCCACTGATATTCTTCTAAAAATATGTAGTATTTAATAGGACCATAGGTTGAACTTTTCAGAAACTATTCAGTTTTATAATAATAAAAAGGATAAAATTGGAATAGTTTTGCTTCTGTTTAATTTTTTTCAAAAGTATTCCTTTATTGGTATCAGAGGCAAATGTTCTCAAAAATAACAACTTAGATGTATGAGAAATAACCAACATTTTCAAAATGACTTGGTGATCTATTTTTGAGTGAGCTATTTCTTATTTATTCTTTTGTCAACGATAGAAAATCCGTGTGACGAGGGAATCGGAGCGGAAGACCTCGAAGACCCCGGATACTTTGCAGACCAAGGCAAGCAACCCTTTGACCATGACTGAACATATGTTATATTGCATGTTAGAATAGCAAATATTTCCATCGCATATGATAATGAGTGTCGGTAAATCATTGAAGTGATGCTACCGATGGCTACTCCGGAGCACATGCATTAAGCTTGATCCTACCACCTATGAGGGTCATGCTAGTATCATGTTGACAAGTAAATCTAGAGTAACAGTAGGATGGTCATGTTGTTGGTATAAATCAAAGACTTATGAAAACCCCGTCGGGTGCCACTAATGCCCGAGTGTGATGATGACTTAGGTGGACACTTTTGGTCAAGTGGTGCACCGGGTATTTGTGTGTGTATGGTTTCGGAAATGGGATTAGATTTATGATGTGTCGACCGTCCTAACCTTACATGTACGACCACGTTACCCCTTATGGGACGGGGCTATGTTGATTACTCTGGTCGGTGCTAGCAAAGAGCCATATTACAAGTGGCGGGAGTGATTGTGGTCACTCTCGTGATGGGGTCGTGCCAGGTAGGGCGAGTATGCCGTTTTTACGTGTCCCAGGCACACCGTTGGTACCCGCATGGTTCATACTGTCCAGAGTCGGTGCTCGTAAGACGTAAAACATGCGGGCTGGGTACCAATCTAGTGGACCTCTTTTCTAGTATCGTCAGGGAAAAGGCATTGATCGGGGTACTTACCTCGGGTATGTTATATACCGCGAGTCGTGGATGACACGGAAGTTTCCCGTATCTCGTGGGTCCAGTGTACTATCTCTGAAGAGTGTAAAACTATTCAAATAGCCGTGTCCACGGTCAAGGACAGTTGGGTGGTGCCGCTTAAACTACGTCCAGTCGTTTCTGCGTAAACCAAGTGTGTGTGAGTATGTGTTACATCATGTTTTCTGAAGCAGTGGATCTGACCAAGTTTGGTGACTTTGCATATAGGGTGAACCCAGAAGGTTCAACCGGCGACAGATATATTGATATTTGTAACCTATTCTTCAAAAGTGATTATTTCACTTGATGCATATTCATGATCATTTCCCACCAAGTAGAATTCCACCAAAGATGCATGTTATTGTTATCCTTCACTTTCATTGTTCATATCATGGGATATTTGCGAGTACATTCAAAGTACTCATTGTCTTGTCACTGGTTATATTATTGACCAGACATGGAAGGACCGGAGTTTCGAGATGAGTACATCTTCGTAGATGCCCCTGCGAACTAGGACGCTTCCGAGTTAGAATGCATGTCGGTGTAGGCTTGATGGCATGTGCACCCGCTTAGCCCTATGATTTCTGCTATTAGTTGTATCAGTGTGATTTGGCCTTGGGCCCTACCTTGTGAAATTGATCATTCAGTCATGTTATGTAATAATTCGGCACTCGGATGTAACACTCATATTATTCAGTATCTATGTGTTCGGTGAGCATTGATCTCTGGGATCACTCCGCATGTTCATTCGGCAATCTCGGGTCGTAAGTCCGGGTCCCCACAACAACAATGATCTATATTAAACTTGTAGGATAATTCAGAGTCTATGGATGCCGAATTGAGACAACCCGCTAGAGATTTTTACTATAAGGTCCATTCATTTGAGAAATACAACATCAATGGGTATCTATTTCGTACCTCTCGCAAAGAGCTATCTATACCCGACCGGAAATCTAGGAATTTTGGTGTCTGTGCTACCGGCAAAGGAGGTTCCAAGTATTATTGAAGAGTTGAAGCAGTTTACGAACTTAAATTCTATGGTGAAAACCCACTGAAGGTCATTGTCTTCAAATTTTATCGATTTCAGCCGAAGGAGACTAGAAGGACTCATGAACATATAGGGCTAGTCGAAATCAATCAAAACACTCATTTGGACGTTTTCGATGTCTATATTACGGCTCATAGGCGACCCAAGTTTTCTATCTAACGTGGGCCTACCAAACTAATAAGAATTTGAATGGTTGGGATGTTGTTTATACGGTGCCGCCACATGCTAGACCACCTCCACCTGATGAAGAGGATTAATAACCTCACGTTAACCCAGACACATATGATGGATAATTCTTCCAAGAAACACGTCTATAAAAGAAACGTTTAAAGAACCATTATACTTCACCCTACAACATGTGGGCTGGGTACCAACCGAGTGGACCTCTTTGTCTAGTATCGTCAGGGGAAGGGCATTGATCGGGTACTTACCTCGGGTATGTTATATACCACGAGTGGTGGATGAAACGAAAGTTTCTCGGATCTCGTGGGTCCAGCATACTTCCTCTTCAGAGTGTAGACCTATTCGAATAGTCGTGTCCCCAGTCAAGCACAGTTGGGTAATCTTGCTTAAACTACGTCCAGTCGTTTCCGCATAAACCAAGTGTGTGTGCATATGTGTTAAATGGTGTTTATATGAAAGATTTGATATGACCAAGTTTGGTGACTTGGCATATAGGGTGAACCCGGATGGTTCAGCCTATAGCAGATATATTGATATCTGTAACCTGTTCTTCAAAAGTAGTTTACTTATGATGCATATCTATGATCATCTTTATTTACCACCAAGAGAGATCCACCAAAGAAGCATGCTATTGTTATCCTTCATATCATGGGCTGTTTGCGAGTACATTCAAAAGTACTCATTTTCTTTCCACTGGTTATAATATTGACCAGACATGGATGGACCGGAGTTTGGAGATGAGTACACCTTAGAAGATGCCCCTACAAACTAGGACGCTTCCTAGTCAGAATGCCTTTTGTGTAGCCTGATGGCATGGGCACCTGCTTAGCCCTAAGATTTCTGCTACTAGTTGTATCAGTGTGATTTGGTCTTATAGGCCCTACCTTGTGAACTTGACCATTCGGTCTCGTGATGTAATAATTCGGTAGATGGATGTAAGACTCTTAATATTCATTATTTGTGTGTTCGGTGAGCATTGATCTCTCGGATCACTAAGCACGTTCATTCAGCGATCTCGACTCATAAGTCAGGGTCCCCACATATCAGCGCGAGGACAAGATTGATGTGCATCACTCCCAAGATGCACAGGGCCAATCCCATCGTCAACCTTCTGGCAAAAACATGCAGCCCACATAGGGGCACAACAATGCTCTTCCTGACTCTGTTAGAAGGAAAGAGCTGCCATGTCTCGCATCGCACCAAGCGAAAGACCATGGATGAAGCTCTCGCGCAAGCCCAACTGTTGCTGGAGAACCCTCCTGCTCCAGAGAAGATGGAAGACTGGAGGGCCACCATCCAGAGTGTGGGGACCCCAACTCATAAGTCATGATAACGGAATGCACGTGTATACTGATCCCAAAGATCAATACTCACTGAACACACAGAAGTTGTATAAAAAGATTCTTACATCCATACATGCTATCTTACACCAAATATGAAAATTATGGTAAAGTCTTACATAGATAGGTCCATGAAGGCCCAACATCAAACATAAACTCGCAGCAGAAATCTGGAGTGATAGCATGGACCATACTGTCATGGTTTTATCGCGGCAGATGTCCTCGTGAAAGGACTTAATGGTGAAGCCATCGCAGTTGTGTGGCGACTCAAAGGGATTGATCGGGAACGAGAAACGCATTTACCCAAGTTGGGCCCCTCTGATAGAGGTAAAAGACTACGTCCTGCTCTGTGTATATTGATGTGGAAATCGATTACAAGGGTGCGGTTTCGCCTGACCTAGCTCTCGATTGATTATGACTTAAGTATACCAGCCCTAGAGACTCACCTTTATATACAAGTCAAGGACCTAGGTTTACAAGAGAATGGGTCATACCATGATTCGTGACTCGGTATATCTCTAACTACCCTTGCTCCTTAAGCAAGGAAACCTCTGGGATCCTCTTCCTTGGTGGCCAAGAGTGGTCATCTTTGTGTCTTGGGCCGCAACCGTTTCTCGTTGGCAACCGCCTTGTGCCTTCTGCTTAATAGGTCAGGGCCCATCTTGAATATGAATATTGAGCCGCCATCATTCTGACCTGGCCCCTTAAGGCGGGTCATAGGGCGGCATAATATCCCCAACACTAGCCTCTAGATTGACTTGAATATATTCAGGTCAATAGACTTTTACTTGTAATCTTTGTCGGCTCACATGCAACCCAAGCTTAGTTTCTAAAACAATAATGCCATCTTCAAATGAGCTTATGCTTTGTTCCTTGATGACATCATCCGCCCCAGGATTTTAGGGATCTTGATGACATTATTCCAACGGCTCGTGCGGCTTATCCGTTAAGCCAGAAAATCAAGGTGCCATCAACTCTGAGATTTATTGCGCCTCCTAGATTCCCGCGCGTGCCGTTCCATTTCGGCTCCAGCCTTTAAATATTCAAGAGGATCTCCTTTTTACTTTTACCTTGCTCCTCTCTTCTTCTTCCACCTCAAGCCCCAACCTTCGTCGCACCGCCGCCGTGCATCCCATAATCATGTGATCTAATCCAGGATCTCCTTGCCGTGCGACCATTCCTCCGCACCACAAGGCTTCTTCGCCGCCATCAACGTCATCAGGTAAGTTATTCGTCTTGTCCTGGATCTATCTAGGTCGTCCACTCTAGCTCAATAGAGTTCATGGGGTTCATCTCGCGTTAGTCACCATTGTAGATCTGCTTAATTGTTTGACGAAACTTTCTCCACTGATAGGTTGCGGTACATGTAGGGATCCGATTCCCCGTATAGAGATGTTGTTGCCAAATATTTTACTGTCATCGAGGACTATTAAGTTTCTCTTTCGCGCACCATTGGCATATCCGTATTTTCGCACACTTTGGTAGAAAGTTGTTTGTCCAACACTTAGTGGAATCTGAAATCATGGTTCCTCTGTAATCCGTTTTCATCGTCATACCGTCTTCTTTCATATATTTATAACTCACCATCTTTGTGAGCTATTTTTACGTTAAGGTGACTTGAACATTGCAGACTACCTTATTATTTCTTTGTCGAATCCCTTGCTTCTTCAAACAAGTCCGTTCATCGAGATAACCCGCCAACATATTCATGTAGCTCGTTTCCTTCCTGAATTTGTCAGTCTGTCGAAACCATCCAAATGTGATTGGCTGCCATCAGAAATTGGTGACACCGCTATCCAGCGATGCATATCAGTAGGAGTCTTGTCTTCTAAGGAAGTGATCGAATGGAGAGCCGCTTCTGGAGAAGTATGACCGCAACCCGCTGAAGGAGAGGTTGTGGTCTTCACGGATCATCTTGAACGAGTGTTATCTCCCCCTGGCTCAAAAGTGTTTCAAGACGCCCTATGCTTCTACAACCTTCACGCTCAAGACCTAGGCCCCATCTCAGTTACCAATTTATGTCAATTTGAAGTTTTCTCCGAAACATACTTGCAGATAGAACCCATTGTTCCCTTATTTTAGGGAATTCTTCTACTTGAACCAACAGACAGAATGGGCTGATGGGCCTAGCTTAGAGCTCGACGGAGTTACAATCCGAAGGCTACGCGAGTGTGGTTTTCTTGCCGTCACCCTACCTAGTCAACCTAAGGGCTAGGGAAAAACTTGGTTTTATTGCAAGAATACCACACCTGCCGACGAAAATCCTCTGCCAAGGTTTAGAAAAGAGCGCCTTTCGCTGGATTTCCAACTTCCCGTCTCACTGACCTCCAAAGAACAAGCCGCCCATACTTTTGTTTGGTTGAAACTTTGAGCGTTGAACGCCAACGGCTTGACCGGAATTGACTTGATTCGATGCTGGGTAGAGGAGCGCATTATGTCTTTAAGCCACTGGGAAGGATTGATGTGAAAATATGATAGCGACTTAGACAATGCACAATGCTTCACAAATGTAATGCTGGACACTAAGGAAGTCAATGGCATTGTAAAGAAGATATTAGGCGAGCCCAAAAAAGTACGTCCAAAAAACTAGTCTAAAGCCATTCTGCATCCAGAATTCGGCTCCTGAGGTAGATTCCTTTAGCCATTACTCGCCTTACTTGTTATTTCCTTTGTTCCTTTGAGAACTTACTTTTTTTATATATACTGCTATAGAAAACTCGCCCTTCTCGAAGCGTAGACCAGCGAAGCCACCCATCAAAAAGGTCAAAACAACCCCGAAGAAGAAAAAGAAGAACAAAATTTCTATGGGCGAGTCATTTGTTGTGGTCGAGTCACAGAATGGTGAAGAGTGATCTACGGTAAACGTCTAGTCTATCCCCTTATTTTGACGCGTGTTTTTCTAACCATTGAGCTCAGTCTGAGGAAGATGACATGAACAGTGATGCTGAGAATGCCGAAGTAATTTCAATCTCTTCTGACTCAAATATTTCCATGGAAAGGCCAAGGCAGGTGTGTAGGAAAGTTCCTACGATTCATCCAGATGGTTATTTGGATCCTAACTTCCTTTTGAAGAAGGCCTTATATACTCCAAAACGCCACACCAGTAGCTCCTCAGGTGATCGTATGACAGGTCTGCCCGAGAAAGCCTCCAGTTGTAAACCCCGCACTGAGGTGCCTTTCATCCTAACTCTTCTTTCCCTATCAAATAAATTAAGTTTGTTGATTACGCAGCTCCAGTTCAACCAGCTGACACTCATACTGAGCTTCCTAAAAGGAATGTTATAGACGATCTTGCTCATGTCCATGTTAACCCATGAGATATGGCCACGGAGGTGAGTCAGACAAATGATCTCATCCCGCCGAGTCCTCCAAAGACAACAAAATATGCTATGCTCGAAGAAGAAACTGTTGTCATTACTGGGACGGGTCACACCACGCCCGTCTTCAACATGCTGGCTAAACATACTGCCAAAGGTGCCCCAACCTAAATGGAGAAAGGGAAGGCTAAACTTGAGCTTCCAATATTGAAAAACTAGACTTTGAAGAACTGCATCATGGATATTTGAACCGCCTCTCCATGAGCCAGCCTTGTGAATCCAACATGATGGATATGGAAGCCAGCCTTGTGAATATGATGAAAAAGAGATACGAGGTATGTTGTTGTGAAATAAATCATCACATATATCCTCATGTAGCCCCAAGGGCCGGGTTATCTTATTGAAGATAACCGGGTCTTGTAAATAACTTGAAATTTCAACCTGTAGCCCCCAAGGGCTGGGTCATCTTCTTGATTATGGGTCGGGTCATGTAAATAACGTGAAACTTCAACCTTTAGCCCCCAAGGGACGGGTCATCTTCTTGAAGATGAACTAGGTTTTATAAATTACGTGAAACTTGAACATGTAGCCCCCATGGTCTGGGTCATCTTCTTGAAGATGAGCCGGGTCTTGTAAATAACTTGAAACTTCAACCTGTAGCCCCCAAGGACCAGGTCATCTTCTTGAAGATGAGCCGGGTCTTGTAAATAACTTGAAACTTCAACCTATAGCCACCACGGTCCGGGTCATCTTCTTGAAGATGAGTCGGATCTTGAAAATAACTATGAAAGAAAACTAACATGCATTAGCCCCCAAGTATCAAGTATATTGCCTGCAATCTGCTTGAGACTTGAGACCAAACAATTTAGTCCACATGGGCGGCTCAGTTGTGACCTAATTTATCCATCTTGTTTGATTGTATAGGAATATGTAGGCCAAGTTGTCTCATACTTGAGTGCCATGAAGAAAAATCCGGCAAAGCAGCAAGACGCCAGGGCTGTAGCTGAAGAAAAACTTCGGGTTTCAATGGTAGAAATTGAAAATATCAAGGCTGAGAAAATATTATATAGAGAGACGACCAAAGCTGACAAATCCTCCTCATTGAAACACGTTGAAAATGCCGAGGGTCAGCTGAAACTGATTACAGAAGAATTGACTAGTCTAAGACGACATATCTCCAAGATGACCTGTGCTTTGTTTGCTAAGTATTTTGTACATTGTCCATTACAACCATTGCAAAGAACACAAACTGTCAAGCGACTTATATTCCATATTTGTTTTTGTTGCAGGCCCTCGATCCGCCAATCTTCAAGATGACTCTGTGCTAAAGCTGAAAGCGTTATATACCCTGATGGAGCAACTCTATGCTGGTGGCTTATTCACCATCAAGGCTGTGTGGGGTGAGAGAGAGCCGGTGAAGTTCATCAGTGATATGCTAAAACGGCTCTTGACCATACCCAAGCATATAGAAGAAATGAAGAAATAAGCTGCACGGAAAGGGCTAATCACTGATCTGAGCCGGTCTTTGGCTTATGCACCAGAACTCAAGCCGGAAGAAATAGCAGGCGGGTTTCAGAAGTGTCAGCTGGTTGAACTGGAGCTTCAGTGCACCAGAATTGGAGCTTCAGTATGATTTGTCTTAGTGTTTTGTTTGCTGATGACGAAAGTTCCTTCCCATGGAGGTTATAGCTTGTGCATGCATGTGTGATCTTGAATCAGTCGAAGCACTAAGTCGCCCTCCTGGAAAATCCGGCTCTTAACCCGTCGAGTGTGATAGCGATGTAGGTCTTATTGACAGATAGCTGATCATGCTGCAGCCAAATCACGCTCTTCCTCTAAAGCATCCAAGGATTCCTGACGTGCCTGCTCATTATCTGCTTCCACTTACATGGCGACTCTGGGAGAATCATCCCTTATATCACTTGGAAGAACTGCCTCAGCCCCAAAGACGAGGGAAAAGGCCGGTGGATCTGTTAGGTGTAGTCTTGATGCTCCAAAGTACCGAGGGTAGTTCTTCGACCCAACAACCAAGAGTGAGTTGCAAAGGAACCTTGAGCCGGCGCTTGATCCAACGCAAGATTTCCTGGTTAGCTCGCTCGGCCTGACCATTGGATTGTGGATGAGCCACAGAAACGCCAAGTCGGATGTGCTCCCGCTGACAGAACTCTTTCAGGGCGCTTTTAGATAGATTGGTAACAATATCGCTAATGATGCTATGGGGATAACCAAAATGGAAAATAAGCTTTTGGAGGAACTTGACTTTTGTCTATGCCTCACAATTGCCGACCGACTCTGCTTGAACCGACTTGGTGAACTTGTCAACCGCCACCAATAGATGAGTCTTTTTCTCGGAAGACATCTTGAACAGTCCTGCCATATGAAGCCCGCAAACCACAAAAGGCCATGTGATTGGGATCGTGCGAATTTCATGAGCGGGCACGTGTACTTGGCGGCCAAACACCTGACACCCATCACACTTGCGCACTATATTCTATGCATCGACATGAGCTGTCTATCGGATTTTGGGCTCTGCAAAACTCTAAAGATTCGAACTCAGGGTGTGTACGAAGATCTCTCATGGGCTTGCCTCACCTAACTCGCTACTCGCTGGGGATGGCAGAGAACTCACTCGATGGTGAGGATGACACAGAACACGGCAATTTACCTAGGTTCGGGCCGCTGAGAAGCATAATACCCTAATCCTGCTTTGGTGGATTGCCTCTCGTGGAGGTTGGTGGATGAACTAGTATAGTGTTTGAGGGCATCCGGAGGGTGGGTGGCCTTTGTGTGGTGCCGGTGGGCGAATGAATGAATCTCCCCCCTATGAAGTGACCTACTCTCACTATATATGGTGGCGGCCCCGGTCCTCTTCCCTTATCGTTTCGGCGGGAATGGATCCCACAATGTCCAATTTTGAAGGGGAACACGGGAACATGCTCGCCTACCCAAAGGTTGTCTTTGCCTACAAAGTGGCTTCCAGTGCTGCAGGGATGGGTCGAGGGATGACGTCTGTACTGCTGGCGGGCGGCGATGGCCATGTCGCAGCAGCAAGGAAACCTTCAGAAGATGCATGGGGAACCCCGGTACGTCCTTGCCCCCTTTACACTAAACGGGAAACTGCTTCGTCCTGTTGTCTGCTGTTCGCATGTCGTTCCTCCGCGTCATCCTTGACTCCTGAGGCCGGGTCTTGCCTCGGAATATCCGCCGCTCTGGAGGGGTCTTGATGTGGCCCCCTGCGGGTCTTGATGTTGTTCCTCCTCGCGAGGCTTGGCCCCTCGCGAGGACCTTGTCTTGAGTGGTATTGCGCCCCGATCGTGCTTGCTTGATGAAGTGGGTCAGCCTTGGGCCATAGGCAGGGAGGTCTGGGTACCCCCATTCCGAGAACACCGACAGTAGCACCCGGGCCCAAGGTGTGCTCGCGCCGGCCTCTAGGAGAAGCCTTGGGGGCGGCCTGAGGAGCCACAGGCCCTAAATGCCTGTGGGCCAGGCCGATGCGCTTCACGCGGCTGATGTCGGGTCTCCCTTGTCTTTTATCTTTTCGCCCGAGTTTTTAGGAACCTGACCCATTGCGTTGGTCCCTTGTTGCTTTCCTTTCTCCTGCACTCGCTCTTCCTCCTCGGTCTCCAACTCCAACCGACATCTCCCGGATCCAACACCACGTTGTTCCCTTGCCAGTTGATACGTCTATTTTGCATCATGCTTTCATGTTGATATTTATCTCTTTTGGGGATGTTATTACACTTCACGGTACAATACTAATGCCTTTTCTCTCTTATTTTGCAAGGTTTACACGAAGATCGAGAATGCCGGCCGCTGGAATTCTGTCCTGAAAAAGGAGCAAGTTTGAGATACCTATTCTGCCCAACTCCAAAAGCCGTGAAAATCAACGAGGATTTTTTTTGGGATTTATAACAAATACTAGGCCGAAGAAGTACTAGAGGGGCGCTCGCAGGAGGCCACAAGCCTGCTAGGCGCAGGTCCCCCTCGCCGCGCCTAGGGGGCTTGTGGGCTCACACTTGGCCCTCTGGCTCCCCCTTTTCTACAAGAAGGGTTTCGGTCTGGAAAAAAATCAAGAAGAGGCTTTTCGGAGGATTCACCGCCGCCACGAGGCGGAACTTGAGCAGAACCAATCTAGAGCTCCGGCAGGACGATCCTATCGGGGAAACTTCCCTCACGGAGGGGGAAATCGTCGCCATCGTCATCACCAACACTCCTCTCATTGGAGGGGACTCGTCACCATCAACATCTTCATCAGCACCATCTCATCTCCAAACCCTAGTTCATCTCTTGTAACCAATCTCCGTCTCGCTACTCCAATTGGTACCTGTAAGGTTGCTAGTAGTGTGAATTACTCTTTGTAGTTGATGCTAGTTGGATTACATGGTGGAAGATTATATGTTCAGATCCTTGATGCTACTCATTACCTCTCTGGTCATGAATATGATTACGATTTGTGACTAGTTACTTTCGTTCCTGAGGACATGGGATAAGTCTTGCTATAAGTAGTCATGTGAATTTGGTATTTGTTCGATATGTTGATGTGTTGTATGTTGTTTTTCCTCTAGTGGTGTTATGTGAACGTCGACTAAATAACACTTCACCATTATTTGGGCCTACAGGAAGGCATTGGGAAGTCGTAAGTAGATGATGGGTTGCTAGAGTGACAGAAGCTTAAACCCTAGTTTATGCCTTGCTTCGTAAGGGGCTGATTTGGATCGACTAGTTTAATGCTATGGTTAGACTTTGTCTTAATTCTTCTTTCATAGTTGCGGATTCTTGCGAGAGGGGTTAATCATAAGTGGGATGCTTGTCCAACTAAGGGCAGTACCCAAGCTCCGGTCCACCCACATATCAAACTATCAAAGTAACGAACGCAAATTGTATGAACATGATGAAAACTAGCTTGACAGAAATTCAGATGTGTCCTCGGGAGCGTTTTACCTCCTATAAGACTTTGTCCAGGCTTGTCCCTTGCTACAAAAGGGATTGGGCCACTTTGCTGCACCGTTGTTACTTTTGTTGCTTGCTTCTTGCTGCGAATCATCTCACCACACAACTACTTGTTACCGATAATTTTAGTGCTTGCAGAGATTACCTTGCTGAAAACCACTTGTCAGATCCTTCTGCTCCTCGTTGGATTCGACACTCTTACTTATCGAAAGGACTACAATAGATCCCCTATACTTGTGGGTCATCACCAGTTCAGCAATGGCACCCGCCGGCAAGCAGAAGTGAGAGACGCAAGGTCCTTCACCGGTTCCTCCGCTCCTGGAGTGCGCCCTCTCGAAGGACACGGATATTACTCCCGTGCTCCCATGGACTGTGGCCAAGTCCAACGAGCACGGGCGGACCTTGATCTGTCCCGGCGCCATAGCCAAGCGGCCCGGATCAAAAGCGGTATACCCATTCTTCCTTCATAGCGTCTTCGTCGGGCTCGTGTCACCTTTCTCCTCGTTCTTCACCGCCATCCTGAACCACTATGGGATCCAGTTCCTTCACCTCCAGCCCAACTCCATCCTGCTCCTGTCCGTCTTTTCTTTCTACCGCGAGGCCTTCGTAGGCGTGCGGCCTTCAGTTGCCGTCTTCTGCCATTTCTTCAGCCTGGGCCTGCAAGACGACGCCCATTTGTCGCCATGCATCTCCTTTGTAGCGGCCCAAGGCGGCAACTTGCTCCTCAAGGCCTGGAAGAAGGTGGAAAACTTCAGGCACCTTTGGGTTCTCATGAGCCTCAACGATGCCAACCCTCGGCTGGGGGAGCCGAAGGGGCTCCTGAGAAGACTTTGTCTGATTTCGTTCTCTGCAAAACCCTAAAGATTCGAACTCACAAGCGTGTACGAAGAACTCTCGCGGGCTCGCCTCTCCTAACTTGCTACTCGCTGTGGATGGTAGCGAACTCACTCGTTGGTGAGGAAGACACAGAACACGACAGTTTACCCAGGTTCGGGCAGCTCTGAAGCGTAATACCCTACTCCCGCTTTGGTGGATTGCCTCTCGTGGAGGTTGGTGGATGAACAAGTATAGTGCTCGGGAGCCTCCAGAGGCTGGGTGGCCTTTGTGTGATGCCGGTCGGTGAATGAATCGATCTCAGATCCCCTTACAAAGTAACCTACCCTCTCTATATATAGTGGCGCCCTCTGTCCTCTCCCCTTATAGTTTTGGCGGGAAAGGATCCCATAACGGCCAATTTTGAAGTGCAAGAGGGGAACAAGCTCCCCTGCCCAAAGGTGGTCTTCGCTTGCAAAGTGGCTGCCGGCGCTACAGGGTCGGATGCAGGGATGACGTTTGTCCTGCTAGCGGGCGGCGATGTCCTTATTGCACCAAAAAGGAAACCTTTGGAAGATGCATTGGGAACCCCGGTATGTCCTTGCCCCTTTGCACTAAAGGGGAGACTGCTCCGCCCTCCAGTCTACTACTCGCCTTTTCTTTCCCCATGTCATCCTTGACTCCCGAGGCTGGGCCTTGCCTCGGAATATCCGCCGCTCCGTAGGTGTCCTGATGAGGACCCCTACGGGTCTTGATGTCGTTCCTCCTCACGAGGCTTGGCCCCTCGCGAGGACATTGCATTTGCTTGATGAAGTGGGCCAGCCCTGGGCCACAGGCAGGCAGGCCTGGGTACCCCCATTCCCAGAATGCCGACAGTAGCCCCCGGGCCCAAGGCTTGCTCGGGTTGGCTTCTGGGTGAAGCCTTGGGGAGGCCTGAGGCACCGAGGGCCCTAAATGCCCGTGGGCTAGGCTGGTGCGCGTCACGAGGCTGATGTCGGGTCTCCCTTGTCTTCTATCTCTGCCCGGGATATCGGGAATATGACTCATTCCGTTGGTACATTATTGCTTGCCCTTCTCCCAAACTTGCTCTCCCCACCGGTCTCCAACTCCAACCGGCGCCTCCCTGATCCAGCACCGCGCCGTTCTCTTGTTGATCTAGTGATGGAGCCCGCCGGCAAGCAGAAGCACGAGGCGTAAGGACCTACGCCGGCTCCTCCCCTCTTGGAGTGCGCCCTTTCCAAGGATGCGGATCTTGCCCATGCTTTCATGGACTCCAAACGAGTCCAACGAGCATGGGCGGACCTTGATCTGGCCCGGTGCCACAGCAAAGCGGCCCGCGTCGAAGGCGGTATACCCCTTCTTTCTCCATAGCATATTCACCATGCTGGTGCCGCCTTTCTCCTCGTTCTTCACCACCATCCTAAACCACTATGGGATCTAGGCCCTTCACCTCCAGCCCAACTCCATCTTGCTCTTGTCTGTCTTTGCTTTCTAGTACGAGGCCTTCGTAGGTATGCGACATTCAGTAGCCCTCTTCAGCCATTTCTTCAGCATGTGCCTGCATGACGGCGCCCATTTGTCAGCATGCGTCTCCTTCGTAGCGGTCCCAGGAGACAATTTTCTCTTGAAGGCCGGGAAGAAGGTGGAAAACTTCAGGCACCGCTGGGTTCTCATGAGCCTCAAGGACACCAACCCCCATCTGGAGGAGTCGAAGGGGCTTCCAGAGAAGACTTCTACGTGGAGCTCGGTGAAGCTCTCCGACCCTCCGGCCGTGCCGATCCTAGAGCGCTTCTCCCGCGACATCAGCGCCAAGAGGCTGACCAGTGGGATGATAGTGAAGGAATTCTTGGCGCAGCACCTGGCGCCCCTTCACGCCCACTCCAGGCCCCTATGGGACTACTGGGCTAGTGACGACGAGCTTAGGCTCTAGTCCCAGGATCTTCCCACTTAGAAGCTGAACAGTGTCGTGGCAATCTTGCTGGGCGGTGACCCTGGTGACCTGCCCGAGGTTCTGGGTCCGCTATAACGACTTGAAGACCAGCCGACGTGATCGTCGTGCTACTTGTGTTCGATGAGCAGGAGCTCCTTCTGGTCGAGGGTTCCGGTCCGGTAGAGGTGTCATCGGATGACACCTCCAGTGGGGGAGACTTTGGAGAAGACCGCTGACGACTGCACGACGAGTACGCCTCTCGCGTCACATGCCGCCTTCTACGCGAGCTTGAAGATAATGATGCCGCCGGCGAGGTCTCCATGGGGATCTCCTCGCGCCCGACCAGGATCTCGAGCGGACCCGTGCCGACCCCGCACGCTATGCAGTCTACGTGCATGGTCGCCTCCGAGAAGCTCGGGGCTGAGTCGCCCTCGGCGCATCCTGCCTCCGCTGGCAGGAAATCTGAGGCACCTGGCTCACCTCCCTCCGTGGGGGGCCTTGTCGCTCCTGCCATCGCTGGGGCGAAGAGGAAGAAGAGGTGGACCGACATCGAAGAGTAAGTTACTTGTATTGGCATGCCTCGCGCGTCCATTGTCCATGCTTGGCTAATTCCCTTTTTGGCCTGACGTCCAAGGGCGTTGTCTCGCCGGGGGAGAAGAGGAAGAAGACGGACGTCAATCCGAAGGCGACTCCTGACGCACCGCCGGCCTTTCTCAATGCACTGCCACTTGCTGATGGAGAAGGGGAGCTCGTATGGCGACCTTTCAGGCCTTGGTCGCCGCGCCCCCAAGCCCCCGAAGCGTTCTGAGGTGCTCGTGGTGGCGCCCTTGCCTGAGGGGCAGGCTCTGGAGGGCCCTTAGCCCACTGATGCGTCAATACTTGCAACCTTCGAGCAGCCCTTGGAGCCCCTGCCCCTCGTGACAATGCCTCCCTCATGACACCGCCTAGGACAGCTCTGGAGTCTCCTCAGGGGGAGTCCCAGAGGATCCCGGTATACGTCCTGGGCGTCCTGAACGAGGCCTTCCGCCCTCTGGGCAAGGTCGCGGTCGTGAAGGCGAATGGCGAGAAGGAGGCCAAGGCCGCTCGCGCAGGGCGCGAGGAGGCGCTGAAGGAAGCCGAATCCGCTCGCGCTGCGGGCAAGGAGTCGATGGAAGGAGCCGCTACGGCCGCCAAACGCTACGAAGAGGTGAAGGCTCTCCTGAAGACCCTCCAAGAAGAACAAGCCAAGCTTGTCGAGCAGCTTCACTCGCGGGAGGAAGAGCTCGACGCCCACAAGACCAAGCTCGCCTCTCGGGAAGCAGAGCTGTCCTAGGAGGAAACTCGCCTGGGTGCAAAGCAGGCGGACTTGGACGAGCAGGGGAAGGAGATCGCCTCGAAAAAGGCCCTCCTTGAGGCCAAGGGGGAAGTCCTCGCCGTGGTCGAGAATAAGATGGCCACGAAGCTGGTCGGCTTCCCTGATGTTAGGCTCAGGCTTCGCACGGCGCTCCACACCCTCTGTCGGGGCGGGTTCAGCGAGCTTGTGGCTTCTCCATGCTCGCGGTGGAGCTCACCGTGTCATTGGAGGAGGCAATCATTCACGTGGACAAGATTTTGGACTGTGAGTGCCGCGACCTCTTTTCTGAGGCCGCGACACGCATCTTTAGTCACCTCCATCTTCGTGATCCGGGGTTCGACTTCAACTCTGTGATCCTGCCGGTCCCTGCCGAGGCCCGCGACCGCGCTGTGGAGGCGGTGAAGGGCCTCGTCGAGGCGTTGGTGAAGAAGTTCGCCCGTGTTGTAGTTCCCTCATATGGGGATGCCACAGAAGCCGACGACGGGGAAGACGACGCCACTGACATCGACGACAAGCCCCCTAAAGATGGTTAGAGCGACGGCGTGTAACACCCTGGTTTTCGCTCCCTAATTTTTTTCATTTACGGGATTTGACCCCCGTCTCTTTCTTGGGTTATCAGATTTCTTTCACCTTCGGAATGTGAAGATGGTCATCTAGCCTTGGCTTCCCTAAATTCTTCGCAATTTAGCCGTTCCACCCAAGACCTTTTCACAGGGTTTTGCCGTCAAAACCCTACCTTCCTAATTGCGGGAAGGGAAACCCTGATCTCTCCTGTTTCAAAGGAACCACAATTTCTTTCGCCCTATTGCCTCCCAAACCTTTTCCCAATGACCATCCTTCATCTTTGAACCCTGGATATGCAAAAATATTGCCAAGTCATTTGCAATATTTTTGATTTAGAATTAATTCCTTTTTCTGCCAGTTAAAGGAATTAAATCCAGGAAAATAGCTATCCATCTCCAAAGCTCATGAAAACTTGTAGAAATATTATTTGTGATCATATTGAGCTCCCATAAAATATTGGCCATCATAGAATAAGGGAAAATTGCATATTCCTATTTAATGCCAATATAGCATTTTGGGCACTTTCTAAAGGAACTACCATTTTGGTAGCCAGGAAAAATCCAAAATAACTTTTGGAGCTTCTCCTATCCGTATCTTCATCATTTCCATCAAAATCCCAAGTTCCCTAGTTCAAATTTTGAGCAGAACATCAAATTGGAAATTCTGTCCAGTTGGGAAATTTGCAAAGGAAGTGCTCTATTCCTTAATCTCCTTGAGCTGAAACTTTTCATGATGGTTTACATTGTTAAATCACAATAGAATAGCAAAAATCAGCTCCATCCCTCTCACCATCTTTTCGCAGCAATTTTCCTAAGTTTCTGCCCATTTGGAAGCTCTGTGAAGGAAGTACCCTCTAGGAATTTCCAATTGAGCTGACACTTCTCCAATATCTTCATTTGATTAAATCATCATCTTTCCCCAAGTTTGAGCCAAATTCATTTAGCCATTTGAGCCCAGCTTCAAATTCTAGTTTGTGGACCATTTTGTGATTTGTGAAGGAAGTGTATGCAAACAGGGTCTAGAAGACTTCAAATTTTGCAAGCTTATAGTTCTTCCTATCCTATTTCATTTTGACAAAGATCCAACTCCAATTATCCACTCATTTCCCCAGAAACAACCACAAACACCTTCATATCAGGATCTGTTTTAGCAAGTTCCTTCTTCCTGAGAGCCTCCCAGCTCATTCCAACTTCCATTCTTATCTCCTGGAGCAGTGAGGGTGCTGTTGGACATGATTGGACACGCAGGCGGTGTAAATCGGGTTATGCACGTGGTGATCACCGGTAGAGCGCGCCATATGCAAGCTCTGTGCATTTGGGCCCCAGCCCCGTCCACTCCCTCTGCCTCTCGCGTCCCCTCCATGTCTAGTAGCTAGCCCGTGATCGTGCGGTCCTTCCCCCCCTCTGTTCCTCGCCTCTGCCAACCACTTGAGCAATGTCAATCCTTTGGGAGCTTCGGACGCCGGCGAGAGATTCCCAGAAGCTTCCCCTGAGGCTATTTAAAGAGCAAGCCGAGCCCCCCCCCCCTCGTTAGCAAACCCAGAGCTCCCCAACACCCTGCCACTCGAGCTCAAGGAGCTCTCTGCCAACCATGGCCGCCATTGCTGCATTCGGCTCTGGCTCAAGTTAGAGCACCTCGGCCCCTTCCTCCCTGCCTAGCTCCTGCCTGAGAGCCCTCCGGATCTTGCGCGATCGCCGACCCTGCTAGGTAAGGCATGCTGGAAATGCCCAATGCAACTCCTCGCCCGCCGAACACCGGCCCGTGGTGGTGGCGCTGTGGTCCATCTCCGGTGACCCCGCGGCCACCCTCGAGTGCAGCGAGGTGCGGTGGTTCTCCTGCGCCCGTCGGCCGGCCTCCTAGAGTAGCGTAGCGACGGGGAGGACCGGCGCCAGATCTTCCCCGTGGCCCTGTCGGGAGGTTGAAGAGGAAGCAGGAGACTGAGAGAGAGGAGCTGGGGCGGGGCCTGCATGTAAGAGAGAGAGAGAGAGGAGTGGATAAAGTGGGGGCCGTGCGTTGCCTGAGGAGAGAGAGATGGGACCCTACAGGTGGTCCATCTGTTAAGTGGAAGCGCATTCTGGTAAATACACTTTCATTTAAGCACGAGCGCATTTCCAGGAATACGTTTTCTATTTTTCAGCCGAGGGACCTGTTGGAGAGGATATTTTTGCAGATTGGTCCCTCATCTTCTTTCGTCCGTATCTTCTTAACCGTGACTCCGATCAAGGTGAAACCAACGCTCACGTCTTCATCTCGTCGAGCCCGTCATGCTGGTAGCCTTTTAACAAGGTGGTTATACTGTGAAAATGACCCTGTTGTCCTTGTTTCCAATCAGCCCCCTTCGAGAGAGAGCGGTATCTAGCGATCCTTTCTACGGATTGTCCGCACCTCTTCCGGGAGTATTCTTCGACCCAAGGTAAGCCGACCACCTGACATATTCCCTAAAGCTTGCTCTGTGTTGTTCCTGCAGGTTCAATTAATATGCTTACTATTGTATGTATAGTAATGTGTGGTACGTGACTCTGACGAACCCTTGCTCACATTTTCTTCAACGACGGCACGACGCCCGAGTCTGAGCTTCTTTCGGCCGTCCGGGGTGGATGCCGACTTTATAGCTCTCTTGTCGGCAGCTAGCTCGTGTTATGAGCTGCTTTTCGGCCGTCGCAGGCAGCTGTTGAATTTCTTTCCGTGGCAGTGACCCTATGCTCTGAGGTGTTCTTCGGCCGTCTTAGGGAACTGCTACATTCTTTTTATCAACACCACCTCATGCTATGTCCTGCTTTCCAGCCGTCTTTAGCCGGGATTGAGTTATTCAGGTAACGTCCCAGATCTGTGTTGTAAAGACCGTTCTGGTGGCTACCGATTTATTTGCCTGTTTTATGCGAGGGTTCCGAGGGTCTAATTTACATTTAGAGCTTGTAAAGTAGTAACCTCTCATTTACATACTGTCTTATTAATGACTCATAATATAGAGATAGGTTTAGGTGTTTCTACCATCGTTATTTAATGCAGAATCATCATTATGTTAAGTCATTGCTGACAACAACCTTGCTTGATAAATATGTTGTTTAAACCAAACCTAATGGGTTGATGTCGAGTCACCTGTCCGGGCTTATCCGTGCAACCACATTTGTCGATATGGGACGGCCGTGACTTGTTCTGATCGCGTGACCTTTCACCGGTACTCCCAAAGAGGGAGGATTATGCACGCGTACTACCCTGATCAGGTGGGCAGTGATAATCCTGTGAGCCCAATTGAGTTGAGTTGGGCCCGTCCCTAGGTGGGACAGTTTAGTTTGGCCACGACGGTGGCAGGTGTCATGAGGACACAGGGTCACCCAGGGCAAGACTCCGGGGAGAGTGGTTGCCGGGGGTACAATGAAAGAGTCACGGGTTAGGCAAGTTTTGTTGGAGTAACGCTGGTCTACCCGAATGGGATCACGAGGTCAGTGCTCCATAGTGTGGGTTAAGTGTGCAACCACTGCAGAGTGTCAAATCTATTCAAATAGCCGAGTCCATGATAATGGACAGCCCGACCAGACCTCAGTAGGTGATCAACCGTAAGAGCGATGATAATGATGGAAGAACTTGTCTTGTGCAGACATGAGAAGATGTCCGGTATATGATATGTTAGCCATGAACTGGCTATGAGATGAGGGGTCGATGACCAGATGAGTTGGATTGGATCAGACTGAGACTAGTTCATGAGAATAGTCGGAGTACAAATCATTTACCTAATATCCTTTACCTTATTCTATTTACTTTAGAAGTTATCTTGCTATATAACCCTGTTATACCTTGATAATTAACCTTGCTAGATAGGTATGCTATGTCATGATGATTAATATTGCTCTAATAACAAATGCATGCTTGAATGCCATAGATTGCTTTGCTCAGTGTATATGTTAGTTTTGGTTTGCTTGCGAGTACATTCAAAAGTACTCAACCTTTTAACGTGGCCAGGTTGACATAAGGATCCCTCGTACCTGAGGAGACAGAGTGTTCACGGGCTCGGAGCATAACCGAGTCAGATCCTTGTGGATTGGAGCTGCATCAAGACCATGCTGCCTTAGATAGAGATTTTTCGCTGCCATCACCCTTGTGGCTCATCTTGTAAAACTCTTATATTCATTAATAGAAATGCCTATGTTCCTGATACCTGTTGTAAACGTGCATGCCAGAGTGATTTCCTGGGCTGGTATGCGCGGCGACCGTCTGGCTACAGTGGTAATCAGGCGGAGCGCCATAACGAATGGTATCAGAGCATCCAGGCTGACTATAGGTTACCCTAGCCAGACCTCACTGTCTTGTGTTCAGTAGAAAGCCCAGATGGATTTCAGCCATCTTTGCCACTTGGCACGGCTACTATTGACCATAAGGCAACCCCATAGGTTTTCGGCTCCATCAGACCCGAACTCTCGTGGCCCTTGACTCCGGTATGAAATGCCAGCTCCCGACAACGACCCGTGAGCCCTAAAACCCCTAGGTCAACCAGATATCCTTACCCCTGCTTGCTAGCCGTGACATTCCTCTTCTCACTCTAGTTTCCTTTGGGCAATGCTTATAAATTCTATCTCTCCTCGACAACGTTAGCAACGTTGACTAAGCCACTTTGACTATAGTCCTGTGTCGTGAGTGATGTTCCCTAAGGAAGTAGTAGGAGCTTGACACCAGTTCTATCAGGAGCATGGTGCGATTTCGCTTCTAAATCCTTAGAAATTCATCGAGTGTGCTATATAAGTTATACTAGTGGATCCTTGGCCATGTTTAAGGTCCGCAACACTTGAGCTTATTTTCTTTCTGGTTTCACGCGGTTCTCGTTTCTTTTGTCGGTTTCATTTTTCTGCTCCGACTGGATCCATCTGCAAGAGTTGTCTAAGAAAATCAGCATGCAACCGGGATTTCAACTATAGTCAAGCCATGCCAACTTCCTGATATTCAGAACATTACCACCGGATTTGTCAAGAATGACGAATGGGTTAGAAGCAGAATCGTGTGCAATAGACAAGGCCCGAATATACCTAAGAAACTTGTCCTCAGAATCGATGATACCAAAGGAAATAGTCAGATGAACTACCGAGAAAGAACATCCGTAGGGACAAAATATTCCGTCCGGAATACACGTATTATTCCAGTCAGTAAGGTGAACCTTGAGTCTTTTCTGAGTAAACTCAAGAGCCATTTATTCTTCACCAAGGACATATTTCAAGAATGCAAGTGACCCAAAAGCAGCGACAAAACTCCGGTATGTTGGTACAAATTTCAAGGAAAATCTTCAAGCACATCAATGCAAATATAAAATTTTCTGGACACTTTGAACAAGGTTTGCAAGGAATATGGATAAGTTCACGGTTGTCCGAATCAAGAAGCACACAACATGCTTGGAATCTCAGCTAAACCAGATGGAATTATCCATCAATTGCTTATTATCGACAACACCTGGTTTGAACATATGGCCTTCCGAATCAATTGTCCACACGAGGTGTGCACCATTCATGCAACCTTTACAACAGCAACAACCAGACCAGCGGAAGGGCAAGCGATGTATGGAATATCTTCAGCCAAGGTATAGCCTGTATCAAATTATCGCTCTACTATGGGTAAAATTCCGGATAATTCAAAAGGAAGCCAGAACCGGATCTAGATCCGACGATACATCATAGCAAAAAGGCTTCTGGAATAAGTAACCTAGCCTTCCCCCACAAGCTACCAAATAGAGCTTATGGTACCACACTGTCTCGGTACGCCACTCGGTTAAAGATTCTTATGGGATACGACACTCCCATATTCCATAACAGGCTACCACGACAAGCTTCTGGAGTAAGGAACTCGACCTTCCGCAGCAAGCCACATGAAGGAAATATTTTGATGTATTATAACCAGCCGTCTTCAGCATGCTACTCTAGCAGAAGCTTTGAGCATAAAGAATTCAGTGTTCTTCAACACGCCATCGTGCCTACAACAAACGTGTCATGAGCATGATCTAGTCTTGATAAACATTCGCTTTAGAACCCAGTGGTGATGGAAGGATCTATCCTACATCTACATATGTTTAACGGATCAATTCATTCGAGCCACTTGTACCCGAGAATGACTGCGTTCAGAGAAACGTCAACCCTATGTTTAAAAGAAGAATATGAGCACATCAACCCCTATGAGATACACAAGATTAAGTTGTGAGAACAAGCTAACGCTCAGGGAAAAGAATCAAGGAATGGTGTTGGCGTCACATGAAAAGTACATCAAAGAAGTCCTCAAGACCAAAGAAGTCGTGGGCAAACAACCTTCGTGACGGTCAACAAGATACTGTTTTGCACACAAAGAGGCATTACCAGCCCTTCTAAGACTCCTGCATATGCGGCCACAAACGAGCTTGCCGCACTCCTCATGAATATGGACCATCAACCCAAATAAGAAGCTATGCCCTGAAAGATACACCAAGTGATAGTCATACTATGCATATCTCAGTGATCATAACAAGGACTGCACAGGCTATATATATGAAAGAGCCATCCCCAGGAACAACAAAGTCTGAACGAGACATTAAGATCAAATGGTTCAAAGCACATCGACAACAACAGCTCGTAGACAGCATGACATCATAATAGATTATTGTCTATGATTATTTTGTGATCATGCCTGACATTTCAGTCAAGGATATAGAAGCAATAGCTCAGTCATGTTGATTCCTTGAGTCAAGAATCACCTAAGGACAAGGTCAAAATGCTTGAGGCAGCGAGAAACACCAATACGAAACACACAACCAGACTGAACATTCCGAGATGGCAAAAAGGAAGCCACGCCCATTCACTTGAGGACATGTGAGTACGTGAGCCTGGTACTAGGAAAGGATGAATTACCCGTGACATATAGGATCCGAAGCATTACAATAAAGCCTGAAGCAGATACTTCCAGGCCCTGAACCACGATGTTGGTTGGCAGTACCCGCTACCCTACCCCGCAAGACCGCTATAAGAATAAAGGGTATACCCAACAAGAAAGAGAAGGATTCAAGAAAGCCATTTGCAAATACAACACTTGGTCCCTCCAAAGAGGTAGTTATAAAGTTAGAGAATCAATGAAGGTAGTAGAACTGATGGCTCCAAGTCGCACACAGGTAAGTCCCCTCTTCCCTGAGATTTTCTTAAGGGGGGTAGGTTTGTAACACCCTGGTTTTCGAGCCCTGATTTTTTTCATTTGCGGGATTTGACCCCCGTCTTTTTCTCGGGTTATCAGATTTCTTTCACCCTAGGAATGTGATGATGGTCATCTAGCCTTGCCTTACCTAAATTCTCCCCAGTTTAGCCATTCCACCCAAGACCTTTTCTCAGGGTTTTGCCGTCAAAACCCTACCTTCCGAACTGCCGGAAGGGAAACCCTGATCTCTCATGTTTCAAAGGAACCCCAATTTCTTTTGCCTTGTTGCCTCCCAAACCTTTTCCGAATGATCATACTTCATCTTTGAACCCTGGATATGCAAAAATATTGCCAAGTCATTTGCAATATTTTTGATTTAGAATTAATTCCTTTTTCTGCCAGTTAAAGGAATTAAATCCAGAAAAAAGATATCCATCTCCAAAGCTCATGAAAACTTGTAGACATATTCTTTGTGATCATACTGAGCTCCCATAAAATATGTGCCATCATAGAATAAGGGAAAATTGCATTTTCCTATTTAATTCCAATATAGCATTTTGGGCACTTTCTAAAGGAACTACTATTTTGGTAGCGAGGAAAAATCCCAAATAATTTGTGGAGCTTCTCCTATCCATATCTTCATCATTTCCATCAAAATCCCAAGTTCCCTAGTTCAAATTTTGAGGACAACATCAAATTGCAAATTCTGTCAAGTTGGGAAATTTGCAAAGGAAGTGCTCTATTCCTTGATCTCCTTGAGCTAAAACGTTTCATTATGGTTTACATTGTTAAATCACCAGTGAATACCAAAACTCAGCTCAATCCCTCTCAGCATCTTTTCCCAGCAATTTTCCTATGTTTCTGCCCATTTGGAAGCTTTGTGAAGGAAGTTCCCTCTAGGAATTTCCAACTGAGCTGAAACTTCTCCAGTATCTTCACTTGATCAAATCATATTCTTTCCCCAAGTTTGAGCAAAATTCATTTAGCCATTTGAGCCCAGCTTCAAATTCTAGTTTCTGGACCATTTTTTGGTTTGTGAAGAAGTGTATGCAACCAGGGTCTTGAAGACTTAAAATTTTGCAAGCTTATAGTTCTCCCTATCCTATTTTATTTTGACAAAGATCCAACTCCAATTATCCACACATTTCCCCAGAAACAAACACAAACACCTTCATAGCAGGATCTGTTTTGGCAAGCTCATCCCAACTTCCATTCTTATCTCCTGGAGCATTGAGGGTGTTGTCGGACATGATTGGACATGCAGGAGGTGTCAAATCGGGTTGTGCACGTGGTGAACACCGGCAGAGCGCGCCATACGCAAGCTATGTACATTTGGGCACCGGACCCGTCCACTCCCTCTGCCTCTCGCGTCCCCTCCATGTCTAGTAGCTATCCCGTGATCATGCGGTCCTTTCCCCCCTCTGTTCCTCACCATGGACACCTCTGCCGACCACTGGAGCAATGTTGATCCTTCGGGAGCTTCGGACGCCGGCGAGAGATGCCTAGAAGCTTCCCCTGAGGATATTTAAGGAGCAAGCCGAGCCCCCCTCCTCGTTAGCAAGCTCAGAGCTCCCCAAGTCCCACCCACTCGAGCTCGAGGAGCTCTCTGCCTGCCATGGCCGCCATTGCCGCATTTGGCTCCCGGCTCAAGTTAGAGCACCTCGGCCCCTTCCTCCCTGCCTAACCCCTGCCCGAGACCCCTCTAGATCTTGCGCAATCACCGACCCCGCTAGGGAAGGCCCTGCCGGCGCCGCCCACTGAAACTCCTCGCCCGCCGCAGACTGGCCCGTGTCGGTGGCGCTGTGGTCCATCTCCGGTGACCCCTCGGCCACCCTCGAGTGCAGCGAGGTGCGGTGATTCTTCGGCAGCCGTCGGCCGGCCTCCCGGAGTAGAGTAGCGACGGCGAGGACCGGCGCCAGATCTTCCCCATGGCCGTGTCGGGAGGTTGAAGAAGAATTAGGAGAGAGAGAGAGGAGTTGGGGCGGGGCCCGCATGTAAGAGAGAGGCAGGAGTGGATAAAGTGGGGCCCGTGCGTTGCATGAGGAGAGAGAGAGGGGACCCGACAGGTGGGCCCCAACCCCACCTGTCGGTGAGAGAAGACCTGGTGCAGCTGTTAAGTGGAACCGTATTCTGGTAAATACGCTTTGATTTAATCAGAAGTGCATTTCCAGCAATACGTTTTCTATTTTTCCGCCCAAGGACCTGTTGGAGAGGATATTTTTGCAGATTGGTCCCTGATCTTCATTCGTTCGTATCTTTTTAACTATGACTCCGATCGAGGTGAAACCAACGCTCACGTCTTCGTCTCGTAGAGCCCTCATGTTGGTATGTTTTTCAAAAGGTGGTTACACTGTGAAAATGACCCTTCTGTCCTTGTTTTGAATCAGCCCCCTTCGAGAGAGAGCGGTATCTGGTGATCCTTTATATGGAGTCTCCGCACCTCTTCTGGGAGTATTCTTCAACCCAGGCAAGCCGACCACCTGACATATGCCCTAAAGCTTTCTGTGTGTTGTTCCTGCATGTTCAATTAATATGCTTACGATTATATATATAATAACGTGTGGTTCGTGACTCTAACGAACCCTTGCTCGAAATTTCTTCAATGACGACACCGCGCCCCAGTCTGAGCTGCTTTCGGTCGTCCGGGGTGGATGCCGACTTTATAACGCTCTCGTCGACTGCTTGCTCGTGTTCTGAGCTGCTTTTCGGCCGTCGCAGGTAGCTGTTGAATTTCTTTCCGTGGCAGTGACCCTATGCTCTGAGCTGTTCTTTGGCTGTCTTAGGGAACTGCTACATTCTTTTTATCAACACCACCTCATGCTGTGTGCTACTTTCCAGCCGTCTCGAGCCGGGGTTGAGTTATTCCGGTAACATCCCAGATCTGTGTTGTAAAGACCGTTCTGGTGGCTACCAATTTATTTGCCGGTTTTATGCGAGGGTTCCGAGGGTTTAATTTACGGTTAGAGCTTGTAAAGTAATAACGTGTCATTTACATACTATCTTATTAATGACTCATAATATGGAGATAGGTTGAGGTGTTTCTACCATTGTTATTTCATGAAGAATCACCATTATGTTAAGTCATTGCTGACAACAACCATGCTTGATAAATATGTTGTTTAAATGAAACCTAATGGGTTGATCTCGAGTCACCTGTCCGGGCTTATCCGTGCAACCACATTTGCCAATATGGGACGACCGTGACTTGGGATGATCGCGTGACGTTTCACCGGTACTCCCAAAGAGGGAGGATTATGCACGCGTGCTACCATGATCAGGTGGGCGGTGATAATCTTGTGAGCCTAGTTCAGTTGAGTTGGGCCCGTCCCTAGGTGGGACAGTTCAGTTTGGCCACGACGGTGGCAGGTGTCTTGAGGACACAGGGCCACCCAGGGCAAGACTCCCGGGAGAGTGGCTGCCGTGGGTATGATGAAAGAGTCACGGGTCAGGCAAGTTTCGTTGGAGTAACGTTGGTCCACCCGAATGGGATCACGAGGTCAGTGCTCCATAGTGTGGGTAAAGTGTGCAACCTCTGCAGAGTGTCAAATCTATTCAAATAGCCGAGACCATGGTATTGGACAGCCCGACCAAACCTCAGTAGGTGATCAACCGTAAGGGCGATGATAATGTTGGAAGAACTCGTCTTGCGCAGACATCGGAAGATGTCCGGTATATGACATGTTAGCCATGAGATGGATATGAGATGAGAGGTCGATGACCACATGAGTTGGATTGGATCAGATTCAGACTGGATCATGAGAGTAGTCGGAGTACAAATCATTTACCTAATATGCTTTACCTTATAGCATTTACTTTATCAGTTATCTTGCTAGATAACCCTGTTATACGTTGATAATTAACCTTGCTAGATAGGTATGCTATGTCATGATGATTAATATCTCTCTAATAACAAATGCATGCTTGAATGCCATAGATTGCTTTGCTCAGTGTATATGTTAGTTTTGGTTTGCTTGTGAGTACATTCAAAAGTACTAATCGACTTTTAACATGGCCAGGTTCACATAAGGATCCATCGTACGCGAGGAGACAGAGTGTTCGCGGGCTAGGAGCGTAACCGGGTCAGATCCCTGTGGATTGGAGCTGCATCAAGACTATGCTACCTTAGATAGAGCTTTTCCGCTACCATCGCCCTTGTGGCTCATCTTGGAAAACTCTTATATTCATTAATAGAAATGCCTATATTCCTGATATATGTCTTACACGTGCATGCCAGAGTGATTTCCTGGGCTGGTATGCGCGGCGACCGTCTGGCTACAGTGGTAATCAGGCAGAGCACCACACGGCGGCGACTCCTCTTGATTTTCTCCCCCTGTTTTTTCCTTGCAATGCATACCGTGCCACGTGGAAGCGTCAAACTCAGTTTTGTTTTCATGGACTTGTTAAGGCTTGTAATCACTACAGGAATTAGCTTCTTTGCCGTCTGCCATCGCAGATGGCAAAGAGTAAATCTCGGACGGCAAAGAGAATATCACGGATGGCAAAGAATCTCATGGTCGGTAAAATTTCTGCGTCAGCCTACGACGGCATTGTAGCTTCCTTGCCGTCTGCCTCACCGAAGCGGACGGCGAAGAGCTTTGCCGTCCGCTTTTCATAGGAGCAGTCGGCAAAGTGGTCGAGACGGTAGCCGATAGGCGTTGCCTCCATTAGGGGCTATGGGAGGCTTTCTCGTCTGTCTCCCCCCTCTTCTTTGCCGTCTGCCTTCCCGCTCTTCTTTGCCGTCTGCCTACTCCTCCTCCCCGCCTCCACTCTTTGCCATCTGCCTACCCCTCCCCCCTCCTCTGTGCCCTCTTCTTTGCCGTCTGCCCCCATGGAAGCAGACGACAAAGAGCCTATATTGTCACATTTTTGTTTATTTTTTCTATTTCACAGCACATATACATATAATTCATAGCACATATATGATAAATAGGTCACAACACATATATGATATACATATAAAGCTTATCAATGCCATTTGTTCATCAACGTACATCCCATATATCAAAAGAACCAACACATACAAAGTTTCATCCATATACACATACTATAGTTGCACATATATTGTTCATCCATATATACATATACATATACTTCCACCTTGTTCATCAACTCAAATAAAAACGGAAACTAAAGCACTCCAATGCCAACTTCCATGCATGTAGTACATCCAATCTGCAAAATGGGAATAAGAAAGTCAGAAGAAGAAGAACAACAACATAATATGACAAATAAGCTAAATTGAAGAAGAAAGAGAAGGAGCAAGATGAGAACAAGGAGAAGAAAAACAAGAAGGAGGAGGAGGAGGAGGGGAAGGGGAAGGAGAAGGAGAAGGAGGAGGAGAAGAAGAAAAAAGAAGAATAGAAGAAGAAGGAGAAGAAGGAGGAGAAGAAGGAGAAGAAGGAGGGCTCCTTCTCCTTCTGCTCCTCCTTCCCCTTCTTCTTCTCTTCTTCTCCTCCTCCTTCTTCTTCTTCTCCTTCTCCTTCTCCTTCTCTTCTTCTTCCTCTTCTTCCTTCTTTTTATTTCTCCTCTTCTCCTCTTCTTGGAGCTAAATTAGCTAACTATGTATTTTTCGAGCTAAATGTGCTAATTATGTCATTAAAGAGGAAAACAAGCTAAGTATATAATATTAACGAGCTAACCAAGGTTCTTATGCCATTTTGAGCTTATAATGTCTTTAGGAGCTAAATTGGCTAATTATGTCATTGTTGGGGAAATTAAGGCGAATATGAAAGAGGAGAAGAAATAGGAGGAGGAGGATAATAAGAAGAAATAAAGAAGAAGGAGGAGAAGGAGGAGGAGGAGGAGAAGGACTAGAAGGTCCTTGGCCTTTTCCTCCTTCTCCTCCTCCTCCTCCTCCTCCTCCTCCTTCTCTTCTTCTTCTTGTTCTTCTTTCTTTTCATTTTTCCTATTTCTTCTCCTCTTCTCCTCTTCTTGGAGCTAAATTAGATAACTATGTATTTTTGGAGCTAAATGGGCTAATTATCCCATTTTAGAGGAAAACAAGCTAAGCATATAATATTAATGAGCTCACCAAGGTTCTTATGCCCTTTTGAGGTTATTATGGCATTTTGGACATAAATGGGCTAATTATGTCATTGTTGGGGAAATTAAAGCAAGGAGAATATGAAAGAGGAGTAGAAAGAGGAGGAGGAGGAGAAGAAGAAGAAATAAAGAAGAAGGAGGAGAAGGAGGAGAAGGAGGAGGAGGAGGAGAAGGCCTAGAAGGTCCTTGGCCTTCTCCTCCTCCTCCTCCTCCTCCTTCTCCTTCTTCTCCTCCTCCTTCTTCTCCTTCTCCTTCTCTTCTCTTTCTCTTCTTCTTTTTGTTCTTCCTTTTCATTTCTCCTCTTCTCCTCTTCTTGGAGCTAAATTAGCTAACAATGTCTTTTTGGAGCTAAATGGGCTAATTATCCCATTTTAGAGGAAAACAAGCTAAGTATATAATATTAATGAGCTAACCAAGGTTCATATGCCATTTTGAGGTTATTATGGCATTTTGGAGCTAAATGGGCTAATTATGTCATTGTTGGGGAAATTAAGGCAAGGACAATATGAAATAGGAGAAGAAAGAGGAGGAGGAGAAGAAGAAGAAGAAATAAATAAGAAGGAGGAGAAGGAGGAGGAGGAGGAGAAGGACTAGAAGGTCCTTGGCCTTCTCCTCCTTCTCCTCCTCCTCCTCCTCCTCCTCCTTCTTCTCTTCTTCTTCTTCTTCTTCTTCTTCTTTCTTTTCATTTTTCCTATTTCGTCTCCTCTTCTCCTCTTCTTGGAGCTATATTAGCTTACTATGTCTTTTGGAGCTAAATGGGATAATTATCTTATTTTAGAGGAAAACAAGCTAAGTATATAATATTAATGAGCTAACAAAGGTTCTAATGCCATTTTGAGCTTATTTTGGCATTTTGGAGCTAAATGGGCTAATTCTGTCATTGTTGGGGAAATTAAGGCAAGGAGAATATGAAAGAGGAGAATAAAGAGAAGGAGGAGGAGAAGAAGAAGAAATAAAGAATAAGGAGGAGAAGGAGGAGGAGGAGGAGAAGGAGGAGGAGGAGGAGAAGGACTAGAAGGTCCTTGGCCTTCTCCTCCTTCTCCGCCTGCTCCTCCTCCTCATTCTCCTTCTTCTCCTCCTCCTTCTTATCCTTCTCCTTCTCTTCTCTTTCTCTTCTTCTTTTTGTTCTTACTTTTCATTTCTCCTCTTCTCCTCTTCTTGGAGCTAAATTTGCTAACTATGTCTTTTTGGAGCTAAATGGGCTAATTATCCGAGTTTAGAGGAAAACAAGCTAAGTACATAATATTAATGAGCTAACCAAGGTTCTTATGCCATTTTGAGCTTATTATGGAATTTTGGATCTAAATGGGCTAATTATGTCATTGTTGGGGAAATTAAGGCAAGGAGAATATGAAATAGGAGAAGAAAGAGGAGGAGGAGGAGAATAAGAAGAAATAAAGAAGAAGGAGGATAAGGAGGAGGAGGAGCAGAAGTACTAAAAGGTCCTTGGCCTTCTCCTCCTTCTCCTCCTTCTCCTCCTCCTCCTTCTCCTTCTCCTTATTCTCTTCTTCTTCTTCTTCTTTCTTTTGATTTTTTCTATGTCTTCTCCTCTTCTCCTCTTCTTGGAACTAAATTAGCTAACTATGTCTTTTTGAAGCTAAATGGGCTAATTATCTCATTTTTAGGGAAATTAAGGCAAGGAGAATATGAAAGAGGAGAAGAGAAACTTACCGTAGTGGCCATCAAGGAGGAGAAACACCTGGAGAAGGGTCGTGCGATGCCGCTCGGGAATTATCCTGCAGAATAGATATTTTGCAATGCCTCAGTTAGCATGATGACACTCAATTATTAATACTAGTTTATAATGAAACTCACCGTGCCAATCGAAGAGAAGACGGGCATCGGGGGAGGGACTTGACCGCTCTTCTCGCACATACCCTGAAGAGTGGGTTGTAATAGTTAGTAATGAAACAGACATTACACCGATGATTTGGCTAAGGTGAAAAAAAACTTACCACATAAAGCACGTACAGGGCCCGTTGAGCCGCCTCATTCCGGGACCTATCCTCCTCAATCAATCGTGCCGCGGTCTGGTCCCTCTCATCAAGAGCAGCGTGACTTGCCAATCTCTATTTCTCAAGAGCAGCCTGGCTTGCCAATCTCTCTTTTTCAAGAGCAGCCTGGTTTGCCAATCTCTATTTCTGAAGAGCAGCCTGAAACACCATTCCTCGTTACCATAGTAATGATCTATGGTGACACACATAATGAAATGGATGAAAGTGTTCTTAGTCCGTACAACTAACCTCGATGGCAAGATCGACTAGCCATGGACGACGCATTATCTGAGGATAGCTGCTCGACTGGCACGGCTTGTTCTCCGGGATAGTGAGTGGACAACGTATTATCCCATCTCCAATGGCTATCGAGCCATGGGGCCTTCCGCCACCAGATATCATCACCAGCTCTGGATCCAGAGGTTCCTGGCTAGGGTTAAAGTCATCCCCTTTCGTAGCCTTCCCCGCGTCCCTGTATGCCACGAGCTTCTGGTGGGATGATATGTTAATGAAGTTATTGGGATTGTCCAGGTCAGAATCATAGAATGCCTTCGCCTTCTTGTACGAGGTAGTATGGGCCATGCCATAAAGGTCGTACAAGTGTGGCATCTCCGTCTTATAGTGATGCGCCTAAAAGAGAGGAACAAAATATTAGCATGAAGAATGAATTGCATGAATCATGAAGCAAACCACATACCCAGTTTTGTCCGAACTGAAGTAAGTTGGCGCTCCCTTGATGGTGTGGCACACCAATCATTTGGCTACACCGATCCTTCGCATTCTCGTGGACGGCTCGCCAGCTGCCTGTGCACCACTCATCAACCAACGCCTCCCAACAATCCATCTTATCCGCACACCATCTCGGGGGCACCTGTAAGTTATTAGAAAGAATTTTGAGCGCTACGTATATGAATGAAATCAAGAAAACTACGTAGAAGGACTTAAGAATAGGTAATTACCTTCATGTATTGCTCCTTCTTCAGAAACTTTCTACGGCAATTCTTCTTCTGCTTCTTAATACCACACGTGGCGTAGATCTCGAATAGCCTGCGGCCGAGCCTCGTGGCATAAGTTCTGTAGTAACCGGCTACACTCGACCTCGAGAACCCTGGCCGCCTACTCCTCATATCCATCCTCACACCTATAGAAGGTCTGCAATCAAACGTGAAAACACCGATTAGTACAATAATTAGCTATATTGTTAATTTTAGATTGTGTAAAAGGATAATTTACCCAAAAGCTCTTGATCACCATCTCGGCCCTCGTGTGGCACAAGACACCATCTATAATCTCCTCCGGCGGGGCCTGCGCAGCCTGGTAGTGCTCCCAGGTAAATCCTAGTGTAGGAACCTGACCCTCACCAGGCAACGTGACAAACCCCGGGAAATTTGTCCGGCAAAGCACACCAAGGACGGAGTTTGGCCTGCGGACTCCAAGAGGGTGTACCCATCCCCTACAGTATGATAAGGTCAACGCATTAGATATTTGAACAAACTTGAAGGCAAAAGCTAAAAAAAGAGTAAATGTACTTACCTATCTCCTTCAGGTTTAATCACCGGCCTCTGCTCGCGGGTAGCTGGCACGACCGGGAGACGTGTACTACCACGCTTGTACACGGTGGCCCCGTCCACCTGCACATCGCCCTCACTATCCGTAAGCTCTTCTCCGCCATCCCTGCCTCCTGAGCCAACCGGACCCTCGGTCCAGTCCGACAACTCGGTCTGATCCGGCCAGGTCTCCCATCCGGGCCTCTCCACGTCGGGTGAAGCCTCCGGAACCGTAGTCTCGTGGGCCGAATGCACCTCGACCCGAGGCTGCTCCTGGACCGGAGTCTCATGGGACGAATGCCCGTCAACACCAGGCTCCTGGAACGGAGTCCCCGTAGCCTCCTCCGCAAACGGGTCGACCATGGTAGTCCTATGCTCGGGTGAATGAGCTGGTGGTGGTGGCGAGGACGGCTGAACAGTCCTCCTGGATCTTCCGCGGCCACCACCTCTCCCTGTACCCTTCCCCTTCTTCCCTACCCGACCAGCACCGCTCCCAGTGGGCAATGCTGCCGACGAAGAAGAACCCACGGGTGGTGTCGACAGACTGTCTGCCAAGGCTCTATGAAGAGATAGGGGTGGAAGGGAAGTACCACCCCTCATGTGGGGCGCCTAGGAAGAACCCGTCAAGCGATCGGGACCAGCGCCCACCTTCTTTCAACACCTGGTGACCTGCCATGATAAATATTAAAAGAAATTAGTACAACATAAAAAAATTGAATAACTGACATGAAGAATAATATGTACATGAATAATAAAGATTAAAATATATATAATTTAAGTTGTGAATCTTACAAACTAATAATCATCATCATCACTATCATGCATGTCTTCATGAATGACGTGCTCGTCGGGTTCAACGGCGTGAAGTTGTGAAAGGCCCTCCTTTAATCGTTGAAGCATTGACAGGTCATCCGCATCAGTAACCTCTACGAGTTCCAGGTCTTCTGGTTCTGGCTCAGGGCTGGCGTCGGATTCATTGTCGCTGTCTACTTCCATGTTCTTGGGTGAAGCACGGCGGTTCTTGAAATGTTTCTTGGAAAGACGTGTTTCCTAGAAGAATTCTCCATCATAGGTGTCTGGGTTAATGTGAGGTTCATAATCCTGTTCATTTGGGAGAGGTGGTCTGACATGTGGCAGCACTTCATAAACAACATACCAACCTTCCAGATTCTTATCCGTTTGGCATGCCCACAGTAGATAGAAAACTTGGGTCGCCTGTTGAGCCGTAATATAGACATCGGGAACATCTAAATGGGTGTTTGGATTGATTTCGACTAGTCCTATATGTTCATGAGTCCTTCTAGTCTCCTTCGGCTGGAACCAATAACATTTGAAGACTATGACGTTCGGTGGGTTTTCACCATAGAATTGAAGTTCATAAATTGCTTCAACTCTTCCATAATACTCGATAACACCTTCGCCGATAGCAGATACACCACAATTTGTAGATTTCTGATCGGGCATAGATAGCTCTTTGCCAAAGGTACGAAAGAGATACCCGTTGATGTTGTATTTCTCAAATGAACGGACCTTATAGTCAAAACCATTAGCGAGTTGTCTCAATTCGGTGTCCATAGAATCTGAATTAGCCGACAAGTTTAATACGAAACGGTTGTTGCATTAGCCGCAAGTTAGACCAAGAAATGAAATGGTCCATTATTGATAATTACCGTTTGTTTGAACCAAGAGATGAAACCGGGATAGCCGCCCCTTGTCTGTGACAGAAGCTCATACTCTTCGACGGAATCATTTTCGATCACCACTCCATCCGAGAATTTGGCGACGTAACGGCTGGTTGAAATATCCGGGAATAAGAGCAGTTCAAATGAATTAGAAGTTACGGGAAAATATGCCGAGAACTTACTCGATGTACGGCCGCACTTCTGTTAGGTCGTTGAAGATATACAACGAAATGTTCCGCCATTCTTCGACATTGAACGTTATTGGTTTCGAAGCACCGGCTGGTGCGAGCTTCCCTTTGAATAGGCTGATGTTGGACCCACCTTTTTTAGGGTCTACATCATTGTGCCGAGGCTTCGGATTATGCAAATGATGATTTTTGGCTTCGTAGTGTGCTATCACAAAGTTTGCCACCTGCTCAGTAATGAATGCCTCAGCCATCGATTCTTCAATTCTACGCTTATTTTTACATTTAGCTCGAAGGGTCTTCTGCATCCTCTCAGTTGCATAGCACCAACGATCTTGCATGGGCCCACCCCATCTTGCCTCGGTCGGTAGATGTAAAATCAAATGCTGCATTGGATTAAAGAAGCCAGGTGGAAAGATCTTCTCTAACTTGCACAACAACTCCGGTGCAAACTCCTCCATGTCTTCTACCACGCCAGGCGACAATTCTTTCACACAAAGAACATGGAAGAAATAGCTCAGCTCCGCCAGTACTAGCCATTCATCCTCAGGAATAAAGCCACGTAACATCACCGACATTACCTGCTCTAGCCATATGTGCCAATCATGACTCTTGAGACCAAAGATTTTTAATTTTTCAAGAATCGCTCCCCTCTTTATATTCGCTGCATACCTATCGGGGAACATCAAGTGCATTTTGACCCACAAGATAATTTCCCTCATAGCTGGCCTTCCAAGATTGAACGAGGCCTTTGGCTTCGACCACTTATGCTTTCCTTTGCCTTCTCGCATGTTCTGTAACGGTCTATGACATAGTGTCACTTGATCGAGTCTAGCCTTAGTATTATCCTTTGTCTTCCCATCTATTTCGAACAATGTACCAAAAATAGCCTCTCCGATTTTCTTTTCAGTGTGCATAATGTCGATATTGTGTGGAAGAAGGAATTCTTTGAAGTAAGGCAGATCCCAGAAGCATGGCTTGTGAGTCCATGCGTGTTTTGAATTATACCACTTGAAATACCCTGGATGCTCATGATCAGGCTCGAGGGCGTTTAACTGATCCAGGATCTGTTGACCTGTGAATGCAGGTCGTGACAAGTTTTTGACAACTTTACCTTTGGTAAAGTTCTTCTTGTCTTTTATGAAGTGATGGTCAGGATCCAGGAACTGTCTATGCAAGTCAAAGCAAGAATACTTCCGACCCTCCTTCAACCAATGAAACTGAAGAGCTACCTTGCATTGGGGGCACGGGTACCTTCCATGCACACACCATCCAGAGAATAGCGCATACGCTGGGAAGTCATGCATAGAGTACATGTACCACACATGCATTTTGAAGTTTTCTTTTCTAGTGGCATCGTATGTCTTGACCCCATTATCCCAAGCTTCTAACAATTCATCCTTAAGCGGTTGCAGGTACACATTCATATTCTTCCCCGGATAATTGGGCCCTAGAATTATCAACGTCAGAAATATGTTCTTTCTTTGCATAATCTGCCCGGGGGGGGGGGGAGATTGAGTGGAATGACAAATACAGGCCAACAACTTTATTGGGTTGCCGTCATGCCGAAGGGATTAAAACCATCCGTGGCGGCGCACACTCGAGGATTCCTTGGATCTGCCGCTTTATCCTGATGCAATCCATCGAAATGTTTCCTCGCTTCCCCATTCGCTGTGTGCACCACCATCTTATTCCCATCCGCATCTAGTTCGGTTCTTTTGCCCAATTTGTGCCATGTCATTTGTCTGGTTGTCTCTTCCACCATGAAAAGACGTTGAAGTCTTGGTACGATTGGCATATTCCGAAGAACACTAACTGCGATTTTGGTCTGCCTCTTCTCACCCATACCGTTGTTTATCACAAGATACCTGCAAGACTCGCAATTGGGACAATAGTCCAAGTGTGCATACTCCTTCCTAAATAAGACACATCCTTTCTCACATGCATCTATCTTTTCATAGGGCATCTTAAGTACACGAAGTATTTTGTTCGACTGGTACAGGTTTGCAAGCATGACACGGCCTTTGGGTAGGTAGCATCCAAATAGTGTCATCATCGTCGCGTAGCATTCTCTTCGCAAGTTGAACTAAGCCTTCAGAGCCATTACTTGTCCAATTGCATCCAGCTGACAGAGCTCGGCGTGCTCATGGAGAGGACGTTTTGAAGACTTCAACATTTCATAAAAGGCCTTTGCAGATTCCTCCATCTCATCTTCGGAATCCCGAGCATCATCAAAGTCTTGCACCATGTCTTCGATCCCGGTACCATGCTCGTCCGTGCGACGACGGACCACCTCAGCTCTTGTGCGTTGTATAGACTCACCATGAAATGTCCACACCGTATAATTAGGCTTAAAACCCCTCCTCTCCAGGTGTTTAATCATTACAGCCTTTGTCGTCTTTTTATAGTTGTCGCATCCAGGACAGGGGCAATAGTTTCTTTCCTGGCCATTTGCGAATGCGGCTTTCACAAATTCCTATCTTTTTACAAACCATTCTTTCGTCATCTCTTTCTGACTAGGGTGATCGGTATACATCCATGCACGATCACTCATCTTGCCTAGCTACTAAAGACAGAAGAAATATATTTATATATAATTTATCATTTATATAATTTAGCATTTATATTCATCGGTTGATCAGTTTCGCCATTTTTATTACGTCCAGGCAACCTACACACTAATAGGTAAAGATAGGTCCTAATCCCACCCGAGTATGTGTAGATTGGGTTCGTTTTCCCATGCTCTGCTCCGGATCCAACACAAAATTTCGGCAGCACCTCCCCGTTGTTCTCCTGATACACGTCTCCACAATAAACAGAGAGGATGTGCATCCAGAGAACAACAGGGAGGCACTGACGAAATTCCGCATCAGATCCAGAGCATAGCATACAGGAAAACGAACCCAATCTACACATACTCGGGATGTCCACGGATAATGTTGTACAATTCGAAAGGATGGCGGTTATAAATATGCAAAGACATGCATATTTATAGATGTCGCCCTTTCGAACAGGAGACGCATACTGGTCACGCATACTGATAAATTAATTTAATTACCTAAATCTAGAAAGTTTCATCTAGAAACCGAGCCACAGTAAATGAAGTGGCGGGGAGGAGATGAAATTTGTACTGACCCACGAATGCAGGGGCGGAGCTCGTACAACGCACGGGAAGGTCTTCGCACAGCACACCTCACAGCAACGAGACAACTATCACATATATATCCACCCGATCAACACAAATATTCTAATTATGTCATTTTAGAGGAAAACAAGTTAGGAATATAATATTCATGAGCTAGCCAAGGTTTTTATGCCATTTTGTAGCTAAATGGGCTAATTATCTCATTGTTGGGGAAAATAAGGTCACGAGAATAAGATAGAGGAGAAGAAAGAGGAGGAGGAGAATACGAAGAAGAAATCAAGAAGAAGGATAAGGAGGAGGAGGAGAAGAAGGAGGAGAAGAAGGAGGAGGAGAAGGTATTCTTCTTCTCTTCTTCTCTTCTTCTTCTCTTCTTCTTTTCTTCTTCTTTTCTTCTTCTCCTTCTTATTTTTGTCTTCTCCTCCTCCTCTTCTTATTCTTCTTCTTCTTCTTCTTCTTCTTCTTCTCTTCTTCTTCTCCTCCTCCTCCTCCTCTTCTTCTTCTTCCTATTCTTTATATTAAGCTAACTAACTAACTAACCTAACTAACCAAGCTAACTAATCCTATCGCTAAACCTAGATAGCACTAAACAGCAAAAAAATAACAAAAAAAGAATCTACCACTAAGTAACTAAAAAAGAATCTAGCTACCACTAATTAACAAAACAAAATCTACCACTAAACTACCTACTAAACTACTAATTAACTAACTAAATATACCAACTAACTAAACTACCACTAAAACTACTAATTAACTAACCTACCAACTAAACTATATATGCCACTAAATCTATTAATTAGCAAAAAAAGAAAAAAATGACTCACCGGAGGGGGGGGCGGCGAGGAGGGTGCGGCGGCGGAGGGGGTGGTGGTGGAGAAGGGGCGAGCTCCGACGGCGGTGGTGGAGGAGGAGTTCCAGGGGAGGAGGAGGGGACGTGGTGGAGGAGGGGGCGCAGGGAGGAGGGGGCGTAGGGAGGCCGGAGGAGAGCGCAGGGAGGCCGGAGGAGGAGGGGGCAGCGGCGTAGGTAGGCCGGAGGCCGGTGGAGGGAGGAGGAGGGGGGCCAGGGAAGCCGGAGGAGGAGGGGGCGGCGGCGCAGGAAGGCCGGTGGCCGGAGGAGGAGGGGCCGCAGGGAGGCCGGAGGAGGAGGGGGCGCAGGGAGGCCGTAGGAGGAGGGGGTGCAGGGAGGCGGGAGGAGGAGGGGCGGCGGCGCAGGGAGGCGGGAGGAGGGCGCGGCGCGGTGGTGGTGTCGGGGGGGTAAGAGAGATAGGTGTGCCGTGGCCGTTAGAGGTGAGAGAGAGGCGCGTGGGGGTGGGGCTAACGGCCGTTAGGGGCGCACCCTCTTTGTCGTCCGCCTCCCGAGGGCACAGAGGAGAAAAGCAGACGACAAAGAGAGAGGTTGTTAGGGGGGAGAGAGGGGCTGCGGGGTGGGCCAGCCGAGCGCTTTGCCGTCTGCCTAAGTTAAGTTTGCCGTGAGCCCAGATCTTTGCCGTCAGCCTGAGTGGTGTTTGTCGTGAGCCAGCGGACGACAAAGAAGCAGCAGATGGCAAAGACCATCTTTGCCATCAGCCTTCTTTTTGCCGTGTGGTTTCTGGTAGCTGATGGCAAAGAGGGTCTTTGCCATCAGCCAGCAGACGGCAAAGAAGCAGCAGATGGCAAAAATCTGTTTTCCAGTAGTGAATGACTGCTAGAATGTTTTCTTCGCCTCGTTTCTTTCATGTTTGCTATGGTACTCTGCGTTGGCAGGGCCCGCCCCACTCATACCTCTATCGCGATTGAACCGACCGGAAACCAGGACGTCCCAAAGGGAGGATGGGCTACGAGCACAGTTAGTCCCCTGATTCGCGATGCTGAGGAGTCCCCCTTGACGTGCGAGCAGACCTTGTGAGGGGAACGCGGTGAGGATTTTGAAACATCAGAACACCTTCAACACTCTACGTCGGCATGGCATGCACCACGTGTACCTCCTCACGATTGTACCGACCGGAAACCAGGACGACCCAAAGGAGGAAGGGGCTACGAGCACAGTTTGGCCCCTGAGTTGTGATGCTGAGGGGTCCCCCTTGACGTATGGGTGACTCCAATGTCCCTCCTAAGAAACTAAAAATTGAGACTCCCAAACACCTTGAGCACTCTGTGTCAGCAGGGCCCGCCCATGCGTACCTCCCCACAATTGAACCGACCGGAAACCAGAACAGCCCAAAGGGGGAAGGGGCTACAAGCGCAGTTCAGGCTCCCGAGTCGAGATGCTCAGCAGTCCCCCTTGACGTACGAGTGACTCCCACGTCCTCCCTAAGAGATATTGAATGGCTTGCTGAGTGCACTAGGCTCTCCGTCGGCAGGGCCCACCCCGCGCGTACCTCCACCGTCGTTGGACCACCTGAACGACCCAAGAGGGGTGGGGCTATGGGGCAGTTAGGCCCTAGAGTCGCGATGCTCAGGGGTCCCCCTTGACGTGCGAGCGGCTCCGTACCTCCAGTTGTGCGTCCCCCGCATTGGTCGTCGGTGCAGTCGTAGGTGGACTGGGTTGACTTCCTGACCAGCTGTGGGCATGGTGATTGCCGGACTATGTTGATTTTCTTGCCGGCTATGGGCATAGTCATTGGTGGACTGTGTTGATTGCCTCCGCCTTCTCCCCACGGCAGAGCGTAGGGCTTCCACTAGGCATGGGAGGGACCCCTCCACGTCCTTGGGGCGGCCCAGGCGTATACGGCCTCGGCTCGTTCTTACGTGAGAGTGTCACAGTGGGGGTGTATCTAGGAGGTCACGAGGATGCTTTTGCCTCGCGAGTGTCCCTACCCCGAGTGATTGGTGGACTGATTCCTTTGAGTCTTCTCCCCAACGCGGAGCGCAGGGCTGTCACTAGGCGTCGGAGGGACCCCTCCGCGTCCTCGAGGGGGGGGGGCGTATACAACCTCCCCTCTATCGAAGTGGGTGCGATAGAAACAACTGAAGGATGCTTAAATGAAAGTGGAGGCTGGGGAATGCCCTGGACTCCTAGAGGCCATGCTGCCCTTTGGGCACCCTCGGACGGAGTGAGCCAAAAAGTTACCTGGCAGGAGCCAACAAAAAGTCACCTGGCGGCAATGCCGCTGAAGGGTCGAGGGCGCCGCCGTCGCCCGATCTCCTGCTTCCATGATCGCGACCCTCATGGGTCTGCCATCTCCCGAGGCTCTGGACCTTCTCTTGGCCCAAACATCTCCTCCTCTTCCTCTCCACGCCCGAGAAGGCAAGGAATGAGCATGGCCCGCTGGAGTAGCTGGTAGGTGGCAGCCGCGTTCCCAGCCGAAAGGGCATAAAGGTGTCGGCGCCCGGGCACAACAACCGATGGTCAGCTTGCGCGGGCTTGAAGACCTAACTCATGAACCTATCTCATGATGCCACTAATGGGGAACGTTGCATGGGAAACAAAAAAAATCCTACGCACACAAAGACGTATCATGGTGATGTCCATCTATGAGAGGAGATTAGATCTACGTACCCTTGTAGATCGCTGAACGGGAAGCGTTAAGAAATGCGGTTGATGTAGTGGTACGTGTTCACGATCCGTCCCTCGAACCGTCCCATGATCCGTCCCACGAACCATCTCGCGATCCGTCCCACGATCCGTCCCGATCTAGCGCCGAACGGACGACACCTCCGTGTTCAGGACACGTACAGCTCGATGACGATCTCGGCCTTTTTAATCCATCAAGAAAGGCGGAGAAGTAGATGAGTTCTCCGGCAGTGTGACGGCGCTGCGGTGCTGGTGATGATCTACTCCTACAGGGCTCCGCCCGAGCTCCGCAGAAAACCGATCTAGAGGTAAAACTATGTCGAATAGGCTAGAGTTGCACGTGGCAAAGTTGTGTCTCAAAAAGCCCTAAACCACCAATATATATAGGAGGAGGGGAGGGGCTAGCCGTGGGGAACAAGGGCACCAAGGGTGCGCCGACCGCCAGGGAGGAGGAGGACTCCTCCTCCAATTCGGTTTGGGAAGGAGGAGTCCTCCCTTTCCTTCCCACGTCCCTCTTTCCTTTTCTTCTTATTTTCCTTTGGTATTTTTACATATTGCGCCATAGCCCTCTTGGGCTGACTCCACCAGCCCACTAAGGACTTGGTGCGCCACCCTAGAGCCTTGGGCTCACTCCAGGGTGGGTGGGCCCCTCTTGGTAAACACCCTAAACCCATTCATCACCGCTGGTACACTGTCGTTATTGCCCGAAACTTTCCGGTGACCAAATGAAACCATCCTATATATCAATATTAGTTTCCGGACTATTCCAGGAACCGTCGTGAAGTCCGTGATCTCATCCAGGACTCCGAACAACATCCGCTAACCACACATATAACTCAACTATACTAAAACATCATAGAACCTTAAGTGTGCAGACTCTGCGGGTTCGAGAACACTCCTCGCTCAATATCCAATAGCGGGACCTGGATGCCCATATTGGATCCTACATATTCTCCGAAAATCTTATCAGTTGAACCTCAGTGCCAAGTGTTCATATAATCTTGCATGTCAATCCCTTTGTCCTTCGGTATGTTACTTGCCCGACATTCGATCGTCGGTATCCGCATACCTATTTCAATCTTGTTACCAGCAAGTCTCTTTACTCGTTCTGTAATACAAGATCCCGCGACTTACTCTTAGTCACATTGCTTGCAAGGCTTGTGTGTGATGTTGTATTACCAAGTGGGCCCCGAGATACCTCTTCGTCACACGGAGTGACAAATCCCAGTCTTGATCCATACTAACTCAACGGACACCTTCGGACATACCTATAGAGCATCTTTATAGTCACCCAGTTACGTTGCGACATTTGATACACACAAGGTATTCCTCCGGTGTCAGTGAGTTATATGATCTTATGGTCATAGGAATAAATACTTGACACGTAGAAAACAATAGCAATAAAATGACACGATCAATATGCTACATTCATAGTTTGGGTCTAGTCCATCACATGATTCTCCTAATGATGTGATCTAGTTATCAAGTGACAACACTTGCACATAGCTAGAAAACCTTGACTATCCTTGATCAACTGGCTAGCTAACTAGAGGCTTGCTAGGGACATTGTTTTGTGTATGTATCCACATATGTATCTATGTTTTCGTTCAATACAATTATAGCATGGATAATAAACGATTATCTTGTAAAAGGAAATATGATAATAACTATTTATCATTGCCTCTATGCATATTTCCAACAGTCTCCCACTTGCACTAGAGTCAATAATCTAGTCCTCACATCGCCATGCGATTTACATTGTAATAAATCTAACACCCAGACAATTCTGGTGTTGATCATGTTTTGCGTGTCGAAGAGGTTTAGTCAGCGGGTCTGCTACATTCAGATCCGTGTGTACTTTGCAAATATTCACGTCCTCTCCTTCGACGTAGTCGCGGATGAGGTTAAGGCGTCGTTTGATATGCCTGGTCTTCTTGTTAAACCTTGGTTCCTTTTCTAAAGCAATGGCACCAGTGTTGTCACAGAACAGAGTTATTGGATTTAGTGCGCTCGGCACAACTCCATGATCCGTCATGAACTGCTTCATCCAGACACCCTCCTTTGCTGCCACCGAGGCAGCCATGTACTCCGCTTCACATGTAGAATCTTCTACTACGCTTTGCTTGGAACTGCACCAGCTTATCGCACCCCCATGAACAATAAATACGTATCCGGTTTGAGACTTCGAGTCATCTGGATCAGTGTCAAAGCTTGCGTCGACGTAACCCTTTATGACGAGATCTTCGTCACCTCCATAAACGAGAAACATTTCCTTAGTCCTTTTCAGGCACTTCAGAATATTCTTGACCGCCATCCAGTGATCTACTCTTGGATTACTCTGAAACTTGCCTGCCATACTTATGGCCAAGCTGACGGCTGGTCTAGTCCACAATATTGCATACATGATAGAACCTATTGCTGAAGCATAGGGGATGGAATTCATTTGTTCTCTATCTTCCGCTGTTGCTGGGCACTGAGTCTTACTCAATTTTATACCTTGTAACACTGGCAAGAACCCTTTCTTGGAATGTTCCATTTTGAACTTCTTCAAAACTTTATCATGGTATGTGCTTTGTGAAGGTCCTCTCAGGCGTCTCGATCTATCCCTATAGATCTTAATGCCTAGAATGTAAGCAACTTCACCTAGGTCCTTCATAGAGAAACTTTTATTCAAGTAATCCTTTACGCACTCCAAAAACTCCACGTTGTTTCCAATCAGCAATATGTAATCCACATATAATATTAGAAAAGCAGCAGAGCTCCCACTCACTTTATTATCAATACAAGATTCTTTAACCACTTGTATAAACACAAATGCTTTGATCACCTCATCAAAGCGCTTATTCCAACTCCAAGATGGTTGCACGAGTCCATAAATGGACCGCGGGAGCTTGCATATTTCGTTAGCATTCATTGGATCGACAAAACCTTCGGGTTGCATCATATACAACTCTTCCTTAAGAAAACTATTAAGGAACGCATTTTTGACATCCATCTGCCATATTTCATAATCGGAAAAGGCAGCCATTGCTAACATGATTAGGATAGACTTAAGCATCGCTACCGGTTAGAATGTCTCATCATAGTCAACTCCTTGAACTTGTGAAAAACCCTTTTCCCCAAGTCGAGCTTTATAAACGGTCACATTACCGTTTGTGTCCGTCTTCTACTAAAAGATCCATTTGTTCTGAATAGCCTTTCGTCCTTCATGTAATACTTCCAAAGTCCACACTTTGTTTTCATACATAGATCCTATTTCGGACTTCATGGCTGCCAGACATTTGTTGGAATCCGGGCCCACCATTGCTTCTTCATAATTCGCAGGTTCATTGTTGCCTAACAACATAATTAATAAGACATGATTATCGTACCATTCAGGAGTAGTACGTGCTCTTGTCGACCTGCGAGGTCCGATAGGAACTTGATCCGAAGTTTCATGATCATCATCATTAACATCCTCCTCAACCGGCATCGCAACGACAGGGGTTTCGCCTTGCCCTGCGCCACCATCTTGAGGGACTAGAGGTTCAACAACGTCATCAAGTTCTATCTTCCTCCCACTCTATTCTTTCGAGACAAACTCCTTCTCAAGAAAAGCTCCGTTCTTAGCAACGAACACTTTGCCCTCGGATTTGAGATACAAGTTGTACCCAACTGTCTCCTTTGGGTAACCTATGAAGACGCACTTTTCCGCTTTGAGTTCCGACTTTTTAGGCTAAAGCTTTTTGACATAAGCATCACATCCCCAAACTTTAAGAAACGACAACATCGGTCTTTTGCCATACCACAGTTCGTATGGTATAGTCTCAACGAATTTGATGGTGCCCTATTTAAAGTGAATGCAGCTGTCTCTAATGCATAACCCCAAAACGATAACGACAAATCGGTAAGAGACATCATAGATCGCACCATTTCTAAATAACTATGATTACGACGTTCAGACACACCATTACACTATGGTGTTCCAGGCGGTGTCAACTGTGAAACAATTCCACAATGTCTTAAGTGAGCACCAAACTAGAAACTCAGATATTCACCCCCACGATCAGACGGTAGGAACTTGATCTTCTTGTTATGATGATTTTCAACTTCACTCAGAAATTGCATGAACTTCTCAAACGTTTCAGACTTGTGCTTCATCAAGTAGATATATCCATACCTACTCAAATCGTTAGTGAAGGTGAGAAAATAACGATATCCTCCGCGTGCCTCCACACTCATCGGACCGCACACATCGGTATGTATAATTTCAAACAAGTCAATTGCACAACTTGCACGCTCCATTCACTACTGGAATTCAGAATTTTGCCGTCGGCCTTGCCTTTGCCGTCTGCTGACGCATGGCAAAGGTAATCTTTGGCGTCAGTTGTCTTAGTGCTGACGGCAAAGAGGTGGCTGATGGCAAAGGTTTAATTTGCGGTCGGCCACCTCTTTGCCGTCCGCTGGTGGACGGCAAAGGAGCCATATGCGGACGACAAAGAGTGGGCAGACGGCAAAGCCCCCCCCGAACGGCCGAAACCCCACCCAACCCACCCCGCCCCTTTGCCGTCTGCCACCCGCCCTTTGCAGACGGCAAAGGTGGCATGGCCCTAACGGCTCCAGTCCTCTAACAGTTCTCACCCCGCACCCAATCCCTGCCTGCCTACCCCCTCTCTCTCTCTGTCTCGGACCGTCGCCTGCCCACCCCGTCGCCGCCGTAGCACCCCTCCCCAGCCACCCGCGTCGCCGCCCTCCCGGCCGCCGCCCCCCTCTGACCTCCCTCCCCACCAGCGCCCCCCTCCCACCTCTCTCCCGACCGCCGCCCCCCTGCCACCTCCCTCCCGGCCGCCGCGGCTGTTGGGTAATGTAGCATAAATTCAAAATTTTCCTACGCATATTCAGATCTTCCTATGGAGAGACCAGCAACGAGAGAGGGGTAAGAGCATCTTCATACCTTTGAAGATCGCTAAGCGGAAGCGTTGCTAGAACGCGGTTGATGGAGTCGTACTCGCAGCGATTCCGATCTAGTGCCGAACAACGGCACCTCCGCGTTCAACACACGTGCAGCCCGGTGACGTCTCCCGCACCTTGATCCAGCAAGGAGGAGGGAGAGGTTGGGGAAGAACTCCAGCAACACGATGGCGTGATGTCGATGGAGAGACGAGGTCTCCCGGCAGGGCTTCGCCAAGCACCGGCGGAGAGGAGGAGGAAGAAGAGCAGGGCTGCGCCGAGAGAGAGGGAAAAACCGTGTGTCTCAATGGCCAAAAGTGCCCGATATATATAGGGGAAGGGGAGAGGGGGTGCCACCCCTAGGGTTCCCACCCTAGGGGATGCGGCAGCCCCCCCAGATGGGAGGTGCGGTGGCCAGAAGGGGGAGGAGGGGGTGGCGCACCATCTGGTGGGCCTTAGGCCCACCTGGCCTAGGGTTTGCCCCACCCCTTTTCTCTCCCTTGCGCTATGGGCTGAGTGGGGAGGCGCACCAACCCACCTAGGGGCTGGTTCCCACCACCACTTGGCCCACCTTATCTCCCGGGGTCGTTGCCCCCCTTCAGTGGTCCCCCGGGGCCACCTCCGGTGGTCCAGGTACGTTACCGCTAATGCCCGAAACACTTCCGGTATCCGAAACCATCCGTCCTATATATCAATCTTTACCTCCGGACCATTCCGGAGCTCCTCTTGACGTCCGGGATCTCATCCGGGACTCCGAACAACTTTCGGTAACCTCATATAACAATTCCCTATAACCCTAGCGTCATCGAACCTTAAGTGTGTAGACCCTACGGGTTCGGGAGACAGGCAGACATGACCGAGACACCTCTCTAGCCAATAACCATCAGCGGGGTCTGGATACCCATGGTGGCTCCCACTTTCTCCATGATGATCTCATCCAATGGACCACGATGTCAAGGATTCAATCAATTCCGTACACGATTCCGTTTGTCTGTCGGTATAGAACTTGCTCGAGATTCGATCGTCGGTATACCTATACCTTGTTCAATCTCGTTACCGGTAAGTCTCTTTACTCGTTCAGTAGCACGTCATCGTGTGACTAACTCCTTAGTCACATTGAGCTCATGATGAAGTTCTATCGAGTGGGCCCAGAGATACCTCTCGGTCACACGGAGTGACAAATCCCGATCTCGATTCATACCAACCCAACAGACACTTTCGGAGGTACCCGTAGTGCACCTTTATAGTCACCCAGTTACGTTGTGACGTTTGATACACCCAAAGCACTCCTACGGTATCCGGGAGTTGCACAATCTCACGGTCGAAGGAAAAGATACTTGACATTAGAAAAGCTTTAACATACGAACAATACGATCTAGTGCTATGCTTAGGATTGGGTCTTGTCCATCACATCATTCTCCCAATGATGTGATCCCGTTATCAATGGCATCTAATGCCCATGATCAGGAAACCATGATCATCTATTGACTAACGATCTAGCCAACTAGAGGCTTGCTAGGGACACATTGTGATCTATTTATTCACACATGTATTACTGTTTCCTGTTAATACAATTATAGCATGAACAATAGACGATTATCATGAACAAGGAAATATGATAATAACCATTTTATTATTGCCTCTAGGGCATATTTCCAACAGTCTCCCACTTGCACTAGAGTCAATAATCTAGTTACATTGTGATGTATCGAACACCCATAGCATTATGGTGTTGATCATGTTTTGCTCGTGGAAGAGGTTTAGTCAACGGGTCTGGAATATTCAGATCCGTGTGTACTTTACAAATATCTATCACTCCACTCTGGACATGGTCCTGGATGGAGTTGTAGCGGCGTTTGATGTGCTTCGTCTTCCGGTGAAACCTGGGCTCCTTGGCTATGGCAATGGCTCCAGTGTTATCACAGAAGAGTGTCATAGGACCCGACGCTCTTGGAACCACTCCAAGGTCGGTGATGAGCTCCTTCATCCAAATTCCTTCACGAGCCGCTTCTGAAGCAGCTATGTACTCCGCTTCACATGTAGATGCAACCACCACTTCTTGCTTGCTGCTGCACCAGCTCACTGCCCCACCATTCAACACATATACGTATCCGGTCTGTGACTTAGATTCATCCGGATCTGTGTTGAAGCTAGCGTCGACGTAACCCTTTACGACGAGCTCTTCGTCAGCTCCATAAACGAGAAACATTTCCTTAGTCCTTTTCAGGTACTTAAGGACATTCTTGTCCGCTTTCCAGTGTTCCATACCTGGATCACTTTGGTACCTCCCTACCAAACTTATGGCAAGGTTTATATCAGGTCTGGTACACAGCATGGCATACATTAGAGAGCCCACGACTGAAGGGTAGGGGACAGAACTCATCTTCTCTCTATCTGCTGCCGTGGTCGGCGACTGAGTCTTACTCAATCTCATACCTTGCAAAACTGGCAAGAACCCTTTCTTCGAGTTTTCCATATTGGACTTCTTCAATATCTTGTCAAGGTATGTACTTTGCGAAAGACCTATGAGGCGTCTCGATCTATCTCTATAGAACTTGATGCCTAATATGTATGCAGCTTCTCCAACGTCCTTCATTGAAAAACTCTTATTCAAATAGGCCTTTATGCTCTCCAACATCTCTATATTATTCCCCATCAATAATATGTCATCCACATACAGTATGAGGAAAGCTACAGAGCTCCCACTCACTTTCTTGTACAGACAGGCTTCTCCGTAAACCTGTATGAACCCAAACGCTTTAATCACCTCATTAACGCAAATGTTCCAACTCCGAGATGCTTGCACCAGCCCATAGATGGATCGTTGGAGCTTGCACACTTTGTTAGCACCCTTAGGGTCGACAAAACCTTCTGGTTGCATCATATACAACTCTCCCTTAAGGTTCCCGTTAAGGAACGCTGTTCTGACGTCCATTTGCCAAATTTCATAATCATAAAATGAGGCAATTGCTAACATGATTCGAACTGATTTCAGCTTCGCTACGGGAGAGAAAGTCTCTTCGTAGCCAACTCCTTGAATTTGTCGAAAACCCTTTGCGACAAGTCGAGCTTTGTAAACGGTTACATTACCGTTTGCATCAGTTTTCTTCTTGAAGATCCATTTATTTGCTATGGCTCGCCGGTCATCGGCCAAGTCCACCGAAGTCCATACTTTGTTCTCATACATGGATCCTATCTCGGATTTCATAGCCTCAAGCCATTTGTTGGAATCCGGGCCCGCCATTGCTTCTTCATAGTTCGAAGGTTCACCGTTGTCTAACAACATGATTTCCATCACAGGGTTGTCGTACCACTCTGGTGCGGAGCGTGCCCTTGTGGACCTTCGCGGTTCAGTAGTAACTTGATCCGAAGCTTCATGATCATCATCATTAACTTCCTCTTCAGTCGGTGTAGGCGCCACAGGAACAACTTCCCGCGTTGCGCTACTTTCCTGTTCGAGAGGGGGTGTAATTACCTCATGAAGTTCTACCTTCCTCCCACTTACTTCTTTTGAGAGAAACTCTTTCTCTAGAAAGGATCCATTCTTGGCAACAAAGGTTTTACCTTCGGATCTAAGATAGAAGGTATACCCAATAGTTCCCTTAGGGTATCCTATGAATACACATTTCTCCGCTTTGGGTTCCAGCTTTTCTGGTTGATGTTTCTTCACATAAGCATCGCAGCCCCAAACTTTAAGAAACGACAACTTAGGTTTCTTGCCAAACCATAGTTCATACGGTGTCGTCTCAACGGATTTAGACGGTGGCCTATTTAAAGTGAATGCTGCAGTTTCTAATGCGTATCCCCGAAATGATAGCGGTAAGTCAGTGAGAGACATCATAGATCGTACCATATCTAATAAAGTGCGATTACGACGTTCAGACACTCCGTTGCGCTGCGGTGTGCCAGGCGGCATCAGTTGTGAAACGATTCAACACTTCCTTAGGTGTGTGCCAAACTCGTGACTCAAATATTCTCCTCCACGATCAGATCGTAGACATTTAATTTTTCTGTCACGTTGACTCTCAACCTCACTCTGAAATTCCTTGAACTTTTCAAACGTCTCAGATTTGTTCTTCATCAAGTAGATATACCCATACCTACTCAAATCATCGGTGAGAGTGAGAACATAACGATAACCACCGCGAGCTTCAACGTTCATTGGACCACACACATCAGTATGTATTATTTCCAATAAGTCGGTTGCTCTCTCCATTATTCCTGAGAATGGATTCTTAGTCATCTTGCCCATGAGGCACGGTTCGCATGTCTCAAATGATTCAAAGACAAGAGACTCCAATAGTCCATCAGTATGGAGCTTCTTGATGCGCTTAACGCCGATATGACCAAGGCGGCAGTGCCACAAGTATGTGGGACTATGATTATCAACTTTGCATCTTTTGGTACTCACACTATGAATATGTGTAACATCACGATCGAGATTCATCAAGAATAAACCATTCACCAGCGGAGCATGACCATAAAACATATCACTCATATAAATAGAACAACCATTATTCTCTAACTTAAATGAGTAGCCGTCTCGCATTAAGCAAGACCCTGATACAATGTTCATGCTTAAAGCTGGTACTAAATAACAATTATTAAGGTTTAAAACTAATCCCGATGGTAGATGTAGAGGTAGCGTGCCGACGGCGATCACATCGACCTTTGAACCATTCCCGACGCGCATCGTCACCTCGTCCTTGGCCAGTCTCCGCTTATTCCGCAGTTCCTGCTTTGAGTTGCAAATGTGAGCAACAACACCGGTATCAAATACCCACGAGCTACTACGAGCGCTGGTAAGGTACACATCAATAACATGTATATCACATATACCTTTAACGTTGCCGGCCTTCTTGTCCGCTATGTATTTGGGGCAGTTTCGCTTCCAGTGACCCTTTCCCTTGCAATAGAAGCACTCAGTCTCAGGCTTGGGTCCTTTCTTTTTCTTCTTCCCGGCATCTGGCTTACCGGGTGCGGCAACAGCTTTGCCGTCTTTCTTGAAGTTCTTCTTACCCTTGCCTTTCTTGAAACTAGTGGTCTTGTTGACCATCAACACTTGATGCTCTTTCTTTATTTCTACTTCTGCAGACTTGAGCATCGAGTACAACTCGGGAATGGTCTTCTCCATCCCTTGCATGTTGTAGTTAAGCACAAAGCCTTTGTAGCTTGGTGGGAGAGACTGGAGGATTCTGTCAATTATAGCATCATCCGGAAGTTCGACTCCAAGTGAAGTCAGACGACCGTGTAACCCAGACATTTTGAGTATGTGCTCACTGACAGAACTGTTCTCCTCCATCTTACAGCTGAAGAACTTGTCGGAGACTTCATATCTCTCGACATGGGCATGAGCTTGAAAAACTAGCTTCAGCTCTAGGAACATCTCATATGCCCCGTGTTGCTCAAAACGCCTTTGGAGCCCCGTTTCTAAACTGTATAACATGCCATACCTGACCAGAGAGTAGTCATCACTTGGCGTTTGCCAGACGTTCAGAATGCCCTCGGCTGCTGCGGGAGCGGGAGAGTCACCTAGCGGCGCATCAAGGACATAAGCCTTTTTAGCTGCTTTAAGGATGAGCTTCAAGTTGCGAACCCAGTCCGCATAGTTGCTACCATCATCTTTCAGCTTGTTTTTCTCTAGGAATGCGTTGAAATTGAGGTTGACGTTGGACATCTACAATATTTATAAAGACAACTTTTAGACTAAATTCATGACAATTAAGTTCATTTAATCAAATTAAGTATGAACTCCCACTTAAATCGACATCCCTCTAGTGATCTAAGTGATACATGATCCATGTTGACTAACCCGTTTCCGATCATCACGTGAGACGGACTAGTCACCATGGTATTCAACCATACGACTCATGTTCGACCTTTCGGTCTCTTGTATTCAACCATACGACTCATGTTCGACCTTTCTGTCTGTACATGCTAAGCTCGTCGAGTCAACCTAGGTGTTTCGCGTGTGTAAATCTGGCTTACACCCGTTGTATGCGAACGTTAGAATCTATCACACCCGATCATCACGTGGTGCTTCGAGACAACGAACCTTCGCAATGGTGCACACTTAGGGGAATACGTTCTCGAAATTTTAAGAGCGATCATCTTATTATGCTACCGTCCTTCTAAGTAATAAGATGTAAAACATGATAAACATCACAATGCAATCACATAGTGACATGGTATGGCCATTATCATCTTTGCTCTTTCGATTTCCATCTTCAGGCATCGCATGATCATCATCGTCACTGGCGTGACACCATGATCTCCATCATCGTATCTCCGTGAAGTCGTCACGCCAACTACTACTATCACTACTATTATAGCTAACCGTCAGCAATGAAGTAAAAGTAGTAAGCACATGGCGTTGCATCTCATACAATAAATTAAGACAACTCCTATGGCTCCTGCCGGTTGTCATACTCATCGACATGCAAGCCGTGAAACCTATTACAATAACATGATCATCTCATACATCATACATGCAACATCACAACTTTGGCCATACCACATCACATGTCAAACCCTGCAAAAACAAGTTAGACGTCCTCTAATTGTTGTTGCAAGTTTTACGTGGCTGATTTGGGTTTCTAGCAAGAACGCCTTCTTACCTACGTGACAGCCACAACGATGATATGCGAAAGCTATTTACCCTTCATAAGGACCCTTTTCATCAAATCCAATCCGACTAGACTAGGAGAGACAGACACCCTCTAGCCACCTTTATGCACGGTGTGCATGTCTGTCGGTGGAACCAGTCTCACGTAAGTGTACGTGCAAAGTCGGTCCCGCTTCATCCCACAATACCGCCGGAACAGAATAAGACTAGCAGCGGCAAGCAAATTGACAAATCATCGCCCACAACTTTTGTGTTCTACTCGTGCATAGAATCTACGCATAGAAAACCTGGCTCTGATGCCACTGTTGGGTAACGTAGCATAAATTCAAAATTTTCCTACGCATATTCAGATCTTCCTATGGATAGACTAGCAACGAGAGAGGGGTAAGAGCATCTTCATACCTTTGAATATCGCTAAGCGGAAGCATTGCTAGAACGCGGTTGATGGAGTCGTACTCGCAGCGATTCCGATCTAGTGCCGAACAACGACACCTCCGCGTTCAACACACGGGCAGCCCGGTGACGTCCCCCGCACCTTGATCGAGCAAGGAGGAGGGAGAGGTTGGGGAAGAACTCCAGCAACACGACGGCGTGATGTCGATGGAGAGACGAGGTCTCCCGCCAGGGCTTCGCCAAGCACCGGCGGAGAGGAGGAGAAAGAAGAGCAGGGCTGCGCCGAGAGAGAGGGAAAAACCGTGTGTCTCAATGGCCAAAAGTGCCCGATATATATAGGGGAAGGGGAGAGGGGGTGCCACCCCTAGGGTTCCCACCCTAGGGGGTGCGGCAGCCCCCCAGATGGGAGATGCGGCGGCCAGAAGGGGGAGGAGGGGGTGGCGCACCATCTGGTGGGCCTTAGGCCCACCTGGCGTAGGGTTTGCCCCCCCCTTTTCTCTCCCTTGCGCTATGGGCTGAGTGGGGAGGCGCACCAGCCCACCTAGGGGCTGGTTCCCACCCCCACTTGGTCCACCTTATCTCCCGGGGTCGTTGCCCCCCTTCGGTGGTCGCCCGGGGCCACCTCCGGTGGTCCCGGTGGTCCCGGTACGTTACCGGTGATGCCCGAAACACTTCCGGTATCCGAAACCATCCGTCCTATATATCAATATTTACCTCCGGACCATTCCGGAGCTCCTCGTGATGTCCGGGATCTCATCTGGGACTCCGAGCAACTTTCTGTAACCTCGTATAACAATTCCCTATAACCCTAGCGTCATCGAACCTTAAGTGTGTAGACCCTACGGGTTCGGGAGACAAGCAGACATGACCGAGACACCTCTCTAGCCAATAACCATCAGCGGGGTCTGGATACCCATGGTGGCTCCCACTTGCTCCACGATGATCTCATCGGATGAACAACGATGGCAAGAATTCAATCAATCCCGTACACGATTCCCTTTGTCTGTCGGTATAGAACTTGCCCGAGATTCGATCGTCGGTATACCTATACCTTGTTCAATCTCGTTACCAGTAAGTCTCTTTACTCGTTCCGTAGCACGTCATCGTGTGACTAACTCCTTAGTCACATTGAGCTCATGATGATGTTCTACCGAGTGGGCCCAGAGATACCTCTCCGTCACACGGAGTGACAAATCCCGATCTCGATTCGTACCAACCCAACAGACACTTTCAGAGGTACCCGTAGTGCACCTTTATAGTCACCCAGTTACGTTGTGACGTTTGATACTCCCAAAGCACCCCTACGGTATCCGGGAGTTGCACAATCTCACGGTCGAAGGAAAAGATACTTGACATTAGAAAAGCTTTAGCATACGAACAATACGATCTAGTGCTATGCTTAGGATTGGGTCTTGTCCATCACATCATTCTCCCAATGATGTGATCCCGTTATCAATGACATCTAATGCCCATGATCAGGAAACCATGATCATCTATTGACTAACGAGCTAGCCAACTAGAGGCTTGCTAGGGACACATTGTGATCTATTTATTCACGCATTTATTACTGTTTCCTGTTAATACAATTATAGCATGAACAATAGACGATTATCATGAACAAGGAAATATGATAATAACCATTTTATTATTGCCTCCAGGGTATATTTCCAACAGCGGCCCCCTCCCACCTCCCTCCCGACCACCCCCCTCCCACCTCCCTCCCGGCCACCGTGACCCCCTCCCACCTGCCTCCCGGCCGCCGCCCCCCTCCCACCTCCATCCCGGCCGACGCCCCCCTCCCACCTCCCTCCCGGCCGCCCCCTCCCCTCTCACCATCCTCCCGGCCGCCCCCATCCCACCTCCCTCCCGATCGCCGCCCAAGCCTCACCTACCCTGTGTCGACGAGCCCGGCGCCCTCCCTCCGGTTAGTACGGTTTTTATAAAAAGAAATTCCTATTTTTTCTTCTTCTTTTTTGCTAGAATGTCCGAATAATAAAAAGAAAAAATAGAAAAGGTAGAAAAAGTAGAAGAAGAATATGTAGTTTAGTGCTAGGTTTAGTTTTTTATATGTTTTTTATGTAAAATTAGATAGTTAGTTTATTAGGTAGAAAAAGAAAAAGAATAGATAGAAAACCACTGACCCTCGACCCCCGACCCCCGACGCCCGACGCCACTGACCCTCGACTCCTGACGCCACTAACCCTCGACCCCCGACCCCCGACCCCAACGCCACTGACCCTCGACCCCCGACCCCCTACCCGTGACCCCCGACGCCAGTGACCCCCAACCCCAACCCTCGACACCTCTTCGGCCTCTTATTGACAGAAAAGAGCCCAACCCCCGACGCCAGTGACCCTCGATCCCCGACGACACTGACCCCCGACCACCGACACAACTAACCCCCGACCCCCGACGCCACCGACACCCGACACCACCAACCATCGATGCCACCGACACCTGACACCATCGACCATAGACGTCACTAAGCCGACGGGGTCATAGTTTTGTAAATTATGAGTTAGGCCACATATTTCCCGATTATGTTAATTATAAAAACATCATATTTGTGTTGATTGTGTGAATTTCAACGTGCAGTTGTTCGACGACCTCCATGTGGGTTGGACGAGCTACCCCCCGCGTTTGTTGGTGAGCACAAATGACTTCTCCTCCTACCCCTTAATTTGCTCTGTTCCCGTCTTTGTGCCGATGAAACTTGCTAGATATAGGTTTCTTCAATCATGAGTATGCATGACCAGTATGCGTCTCCCGTTCGAAAGGGCAACATCTTTAAATATGCATGTCTTTGCATATTTATAACCACCATCCTTACGAATTGTCCAATGTTATCCATGGACAGCCTGAGTATGTGTAGATGGGGTTCGTTTTCCCATATGCTATGCTCCGGATCCGATGCGGAATTTCGTCAGTGCCTCCTTGTTGTTCTCCGGGTACACATCCTCTCTGCTTATTGCCAAGACGTGTATCAGGAGAACAGCGGGGAGGTGCTGCCAAAATTCTTCGTCGCATTTGGAGCAGAGCATGGGAAATCATACCCAATCTACACATACTCGGGTGGGATTAGGACCTATCTTTACCTATTAGCGTGTAGGTTGCATGGACGTAATAATACTAACAAACTTGATTAGCGGATAAATATAGATGATGAATTATATATTTATTTCTTGTGCGCCCATAGGTAGCTAGGCAACATGAGTGATCGTGCTTGGATGTACACTGGTCACCCTAGTCAGAAAGACATGACCAATGAATGGTTAACCAAAACTAGGGGGTTTGTGAGAGCCGCATTTGCAAATGGCCAGCAAAAAACATGGTGCTCCTGTCCCAACTACGACAACTGGAAAAAGCAGACATAGCTTGAAATGGGTAAACACCTGCAGAAGTGGGGTTCCATGCCTAATTATATGGTGTGGAGTTCTCATGGTGAGTGTGACCAAGGTGCCAGAGCTGAGGTGATTCGTCGTCGCACCGACGAGCATGGTACCGGGATCGAAGACATGGTGCAAGACTTTCATGATGCTTGGGATTCGGACCATGAGATGGAGGAATCTGCAAAGGCCTTCGATGAAACGTTGGAGTCTTCCAAATGTCCTCTCCACGAGCAGACCCAGCTTTGTCAGCTGGATGCCATCGCGCAAGTAATGTCTCCGAAGGCTCATTTCAACCTAGGCAGAGAATGCTACGACGCGATGATGACGATATTTGGACGCTTTCTACCCAAAGGCCATATACTGCCTCCAAACATGTACCAGACAGAGAAAATCCTACGTGTACTTAAGGTCCCCTATGAGAAGATACATGCTTGTGAGAATGGATGTGCCTTATTTAGGCTTGAGTATTCGGTCTTGAACTATTGCCCCATTTGCAATTCTTCCAGGTATATTGTGGTAGACAACCGTATGGGTGAGAAGAATCAGGCCAAAATCCCCATTAGTGTTCTTTGGTAACCCCCAATCGTACCAAGACTTCAACATCTTTTCATGGTCGAAGAGACGGCCAGACAGATGACATGGCACAAATTGGGCAAAAGAACCGAACTAGATGCGGATGGGAACAAGATGCTGGTACAAACTTCAGATGGTTTTGCGTGGAGGCACTTCGATTCATTACATAAGGATAAATCGGAAGATCCAAGGCATCCTAGAGTCGCCATCAACACGGATGGGTTCAATGTGTATGGTATGACAGCAACACAATACAGTTGTTGGCCTATATTTGTCATTCCACTCAATTTTCCACTCGAAGAGATTATGAAAAGAAAGAACATTTTCCTAACGTTGATAATTCCAGGGCCCAACTATCGGGGGAAGAATATGAATGTGTACATGCAGCCGCTTAAGGATGAGTTGCAAGAAGCCTGGGATAATGGGATCAAGACCTACGACGCGGCTACCAAAACAAATTTCAAAATGCATGTGTGGTACTTGTACACGACGCATGATTATCCGGCGTTCACGCTATTCGCTGGCTGGTGTGTGCACGGAAGGTTCCCGTGCACCACATGCAAGGCAGCTCTTCAGTTCCGTTGGCTACAGGCTGGTCGCCAGTTTTCTTGCTTCGACATGCATAGACAACTCTTGGATCCTGACCATAAGTTCAGAAAAGACAAGAAGAATTTCAGCAAATGTAGAGTTGTCAAAAACACTCCACCAGCTGCGTTGATAGGCCAACAGACCCTTGATTAGTTAAACGCTCTCGAGCGTGATCCTTTGCGTCCAAGATACTTCAAAGGGTATAATAAGGAACACGCCTGGACTCACAAGTCATGATTATGGGATCTGCCTTACTTGAAAGACCTCCTTTGCTCACACAACATCGACGTGATGCACACTGAAAAGAATATTGCGGAGGCCATTTTTGGTACATTTGTTCGGCATAGAGGGGAAGTCAAAAGATAATCCTAAGGCTAGAATCGACATGGAGGATCTATGTGATACACCATTGTAAAACTTGCGACAACGGAAAGGAAAGAGAAAAGCCAAAGGCATGGTTCAATCTTGAAAGGCCAGCTATGAGGGAAATGCAATTGTGGGTGAAAATGCGGTTGATGTTCCCCGAAGGGTATGCTGCGAATCTAAAGAGGGGAGCAAGTCTTGAGAAATTGAAAATATTTGGTCTCAAGAGTCATGATTGGCACATATGGATTTAGCGGGTAATGCCGGTGATGTTGCGTGGCTTTATCCCTGAGGATGAATGACTAGTACTGGTAGAGCTAAGCTATTTCTTACGTTCTCTTTGTGTGAAAAAACTATCGCCTGGCGTGCTGGTTGAAATGGAAGAGTTGGCGGCGGATTTGATCTGCAAATTAGAAAAGATATTTCCACTGGCTTCTTTAATCCAATGCAACATTTGATTTGCATCTCCCAACCGAGGCAAGAATGGGGGGGGGCCGTTCGAAATCGATGGTCCTACTCAACTGAGAGGATGCAGAAGATGCTTCGAGCTAAGAGTAATAATAAACGTAGAATTTTAGCATCAATGGCCGAGGCATTCATTACTAAGGAGGCGGCAAACTTCGTGACAGCACACTACGAAGCAAAAAATCATCATTAGCATAACCCGAAGCGTCGGTACAATGATGGCGATCCAAAAAAACTTCGATCCAACCTCAGCCTATTCAAAGGTAAGCTCACACCATCCGGTGCTTCGAAAGGGAAATCGTTGGATGTCGAAGAATGGCGGACCATTTCATTGTATATCTTCACCAACCTAACAGAAGTGCAGCCGTACATCAAGTAAGTTCTCCGTAAATTATTGTTCCGCAACTGCTAATTCCTTTCAACTACTCTTATTCCCGGATATTTGATATAGTCGATACGTCACCGAATTCTCGGATGGAGCGGTCATCGAACAGGATTCTGTCGAAGAGTATAAGCTTCTCGCAAAGCATGGAGGCGACTATCCCGGTTTCATCTCTTGGTTCAAACAAAGGGTAATTAATTACCATTAATGGCCCATTTGATTTCTTGGTCTAATTTGTGGCTACTGCATCCATTCTTTCGTATTAAACTTGTAGGCTAATGCAAAGTTTATGGACGCCGAGTTGAGACAAGTCGCTAATGGTTTTGACTATAAGGTCCATTCATTTGACAAATACAACATCAACGGGTATCACTTTCGTACCTTTGGCAAAGAGCTATCTATGCCCGACCTAAAGACTACAAATTGTTCTGTCTCTTCTATCATCGAAGGAGGCACCGAGTATTATTTCAGAGTTGAAGCAATTTATGAACTTCTGTTCCATGGTGAAAACCCATCGACCGTCGTAGTCTTCAAATTTTATTGGTTCGAGCCGAGGGAGACTAGAAGGACTCGTGAACATATAGGACTAGTCGAAATTAACCAAAAGACGCACTTAGATGTTCTCGATGTCTATATTACGGCTCAACAGGCGAGACAAGTTTTCTATCTACTGTGGGCATGCCAAACTTATCCAAATCTCAAAGGTTGGGATGTCGTTTATGAAGTGCCACCACATTTTAGACCACCTACCCTCAATGAAGAGGATTACGAACCTCACATTAATCCACACACATATGAAGGAGAATTCTTCCAAGAAACACGTATGTTCAAGAAACGTTTCAAGAACCGCTCTACTTCACCCCAGAACATTGAAGTAGACAGGGACAGTGAATCCGTCTTAACCCCTGAGCCCGAACAGGAAGAGCTGGAAGAAGAAGAGGTTATTGCTGCGGATGACCTGTCACTTCTTGATAGATTACAGAATGGTGGCCTTCCACATGTTCTTCCTAATAGTGATGATGATGATGCATTTATTGATGATAGTGATGATCATGATGCATTTATTGACCCCGAAGCATATATAGACGAGCATGATTGTTATTAGTTCATGTGAGGTATTCAACTATTAGTATATATAAATTTTCAGTTGATGTTAGGTATTCAATTTTTATTATTCATGTTGGTATTTATGACGATGATACACTTAAATTATATACATTTTATTACTCATGTTGGTATTTATGTTGTACTAATTTCATTTACTCTTTGTCATGACAGGTGTTGAAAGATGGTGGGAAAGGGTCGAAACCACTCCGCGGCTCCTTCTTCATCGGCGGGTGGTGGGATGAGTACTTCCATTCCTGCCTCATCCCTTCGAAGAGCGTTGCTCTCTACTCTGCAAGGAGCGCCCCCCGTGAGAGGAGGTCGACCCCCCGCGAAGCCTAGAGTTACTAAAGGTACACATTGTATTCATGTTGGTATTTATGTTGTACGCATGTTGTATGCATGTTGGTATTTCTATACATTTTATTACTCATGTTGGTATTTATGTTGTACTAGGGAGAGGTAGGGCGGTGGATGCCACGCCTTCTGAGGTGGAGGCTACACGGTCTCCGCGACCACCCCAAGCTGATTCACCTGAGCACATGACTTCTAGGGTGGATTCGTCTAAGGTGGAGGCTACACGGTCTCTGGTTCACGAGCCTCGGGTCGACGAGCCTCAGGTCGACGAGCCGTCGATCCACGAGACTCGTGTCCCAGAGGCTTCATTTCAGGCGACTCCGGAGCAAAGCAGGGATGAGGGCACGTCCCAGAGACCCAGTGGGATACCTGGGCTGAGCCAAGTGGCCATGCTGATAGCGACGAGGAGCTGTGTGAGGGGGCTACCATCTACCAGTGTGGTAGTTCGGGGCTCCCGCTCGTGCCGGCGACCCGCGAGCAGAGGTTGTCGATTAAGCCAAATGGTGACAAGTAAGTTAATTTACTCTTATTTAATCGTTTGCCTTCATGTTTTCTCAAATACCTAATGTTTTGGCTTTAATTTTTCATACTGCAGGGGTTGGATTGTTGCCAAGGGTGTCCGCAAGCCCAACAGCGTCCTTGGTGTGCCTTGCCGTTAAAACTTCCCAGGGTTTGTTACGTTGCCCTGTCGGGAGCGAGAGGTAGGAATGACCTTGGAGAACTACTTGGGTGCCCTGGCCCTGCCGGAGGTGGAGATCGACGGTGTTTTGTGCCACACGAGGGCCGACATGCTGATCCGACAGTTCTGGGTAATTTTTCCTTCACACAATTATAAATCAACCATAGCTAGTTATTGTACTAATCGGTGTTGTATCGTTTGCAGACCTACTACAGGTGTGAGGAGGGATACGAGGAGGACGTGGCAAAGGTTATCGGAACCGAATGTCGCCGCCTAGTTCGAAACTTTCGGCACGACGCTCAGATGCAGGCGGTTCGAGACTACTATGCCTCATGGCGTATTAGGAAGGACAAGGCGAAGTGCCATGATTCTAAGATGGAGAAGGAGCATTACATGAAGGGAATTACGTATTATTAAGGCTCAGTAGTTAGTTTCCATGATTTCGTTCTTACGCGCTCAAATTTCTCTTTATTAACCTAGGTGCCCCCGAGATGGTGTGTGTATAAGATGGATTGTTGGGAGGCGTTGGTGGATCAGCGGTGCTCCGAAACGTGGGAGGCCAGCCACAACAACGACAAGGAGAGGCGTGGCAAAATGGTAGGTGTGCCACACCATCAAGGTAGCGTCAACTTAAACCAATTTGGCGAGAACTGGGTATCTGGTTTTCTTCATGCCTCATGCAATTCATTATTAATGGTATCTTGAGCCCTTTACTAATACAATTTTCCTCTCTCTCAATTTTACGCGCGTCACAATAAGACAGAGGTGCCACAGATGTGCGACCTGTATGCGATGGCCCATACTGCATCGTACAAGAAGGTCAAGGCATTCTCTGACTCTGACCTCGAGTGTCCAGAAAACTTCACCACCATCTCCTCCCACCACAAGCTCGTGAAGTACAGAGATCACGGGAAGGCAAGGAAAGGGGAGGACTTTAACCCGAGCGAGGGGCCTATTGATCCAGAGCTGGCGAGGATAGCTGACAACGGGAGGCCCCATCGCTCGATCACCATTGGAGACGGCCTTATAGGTTGTCCTAGCACTCTCCGGCAGATAAAGGCACGCCAAACGAGCTCCTGTCCTGAGATAACACCTCGTCCACGGCCAGTCGAGCTTGCCATCAAGGTTAGTTTAATGGACTCAACCATCTTTCTGCATTATGTTGTGCGTTGGAACCAATATGATTACAATGCTTTCAATGAGTTGTGTTGGAGGCTGCTATTCTGAAAGAGAGAGAGGCAATGCAGGCGGTTATGGCGGAGAAGGATAAGGAGATGAGGGAGCTGGAGGAGATGACGACTGCATTGGTGGAGGAGGAGAGGGAACGGAATGATGCGTCTAACAGGGCCATATACGAGCTCTTCGTGGTAAGTTTCTTCTTCATACTATTTCGAATCTTGCATTTTAATGTCCGTTTCGTTAATAAATAAAAAGTTTGACTTGTCAAAACCAAATGTATAGTCTGTGTTCGAGAAGACCGGCCAAATCCCTCCTGCGATGCCAGTCATTAACATGGCGGGGACGGTGAGTTTCATTTCAGTGCAGTGATGTTAAGAGTGTCCTCATGCTAACGACCCTTCTACGGTGGAGCGTTCTCCAGGGCAGCCTTCTCCAGGTGAAACAAGCCACAACCACCGTGCTTCACTGCGGTGATGAAGATAATGGTATGTTATTTCTAGTATTTTGCTGAACAACCGCATAATGGTCCAATATGGCTTAATAAGCATAGTTAGCTCCAAAATGACATATTTAACCCAAGTTAGCTCCAAAACAGCATATAGTTAGCTTGGCTTCCACCTAAATGACATAATTAGCTTAGTTAGCTCCAAAATGACCTATTTACTAAAAAATTACCTATAGTTAGCGAAGTTCTCTCCTAAATGACATAATAAGCCTTACGTAGCTCCAAGATGACCTATTCCGCCTAACTTATGTATTAAATGGCCTATAATTAGCTTAGCTAGATCAAAATGGCTTAATAAGCATAGTTTGCTCCGGAATGACCTATTTTACCCAAGTTAGCTACGAAATGACCTATAGTTAGCTAGTCTTCTACCTAAATGACATAATTAGCTTAGTTAGCTCGAAAATGGTCTATTTGATAAAAATGACATATACTTAGCTAATTGTCCTCCAAAATGACATAATTAGCTCCAAAAAGGCATAATTGGCTAATTTAGCCTGAAGAAGGGGACAAGAGGAGAAGAAAGAGGAAAAATGAAATGAAGGAAGAAGAAGAAGAAGAGAAGGAGAAGAGAACAAGAAGGAGAAGAAGAAGGAGGAAGAAGAAGGAGAACAAGGACAAGGAGGAGAGAAGCTCCTTCTCCTTCTTCTCCTTCTTCTTCTCCTTCTTTTTGTCCTTCTTATTTTCTTCTTCTTCTCCACTTCCTTCTCCTTCTCCTTCTCCTTCTCCTCCTCCTTGTTCTTTTACTTCTCCTTCTTCTTCTCTTCTTGCTTCTTCTCTTTCTCTTCTACGTAGCTTAGACTCATCCAACAAAGACTAAATTGGCTAATTATCCTACAAAATGACATAATTAGCTTAGTTAGGTGAAAACATCATAAGAACCTTGTATAGCTCATTAAAATGACCAATTTAGCTAAAAAATGAAATAATAAGCTCAAAATGGCATAAGAACCTTGGTTAGCTTATGAATATTATATGCTTAGCTTGGCTTCCACCTAAATGATATAATTAGCCAGTTTAGCTCCAATATGGCTTAATAAGCATAGTTAGCTCCAAAATGACATATTTAACCCAAGTTAGCTCCAAAACGACATATAGTTAGCTCGGCTTCCACCTAAATGACATAATTAGCTTAGTTAGCTCCAAAATGACCTATTTAATAAAAAAATGGCCTATACTTAGCTAAGTTATCTCCTAAATGACATAATAAGGCTAACTTAGCTCCAAGATGACCTATTCCCCCTAACTTAGGTATTAAATGGCCTATAATTAGCATAGCTAGATCCAAAATGGTCTATAATTAGCATAGCTAGATCCAAAATGGCTTGATAAGCATAGTTTGCTCCGGAATGACATATTTTACCCAAGTTAGCTCCGAAATGACGTATAGTTAGCTAGGATTCCACCTAAATGACATAATTAGCTTAGTTAGGTCCAAAATGGTCAATTTAATAAAACATGACCTATACTTAGCTAATTATCAGTTAGGTCCAAAATGGTCAATTTAATAAAGCATGACCTATACTTAGCTAATTATCCTCAAAATGACATAATTAGCTCCAAAAAGGCATAATTTGCTAATTTAGCCCGAAGAAGGGGACAAGAGGAGAAGAAAGAGGAAAATTGAAAAGAAGGAAGAATAAGAAGAAGAGAAGAAGAAGGAGAAGGAGGAGGAAGAAGAATTTAGCTCCAAAATGACATAATTAGCTTAGTTAGGTAAAAACATCATAAGAACCTTGGTTAGCTCATTAAAATAACTTATTTAGCTCCAAAGTGACATAATTAGCTCATAATGGCCTATTTAATAAAAAATGACCTATACTTACATTATTATCCTCCAAAATGACATAATTAGATCCAAAAAGGCATAATTAGCTAATTTAGCTCGAAGAAGAGGACAAGAGGAGAAGAAAGAGGAAAAATGAAAATAAGGACGATGTAACGACTAAGATGCGGTCCTTTCCGATTTAGGGAACGATGCCCCGAATTGGAAAGAAGCGCATCTAAGCGTTTCTCAAGCACGGTAACATAGCACATACATAATAATAGTAGAATGAACATTAGGGATTCAACTGACATCTCATAAATATATCAGAGTTACATCACGCATCCAAACAAGGTAGTTCCGCTACGGACTACAAAACATGAGAAATGACTATGCTACCCTGCATGCTTGCCTACGATCACGACCACGCCTCAGTCTTCTGGATAGTTCACGTACATGCGGTCGTTCTCCTCATCGTACTGCCACGCCATCTGCGTGCCGTCGGGATCACCTGTCTCGGGGGTACCTAAACCTGTTGGTGTTTTGAAGGAATCTGTGAGCCACGGGGACTCAGCAATCTATGACCTCGGTGCCATAACTAGTCAAGTTATTAGGTAAGGAAGGTGGAGTATTTAGGTTGCAGCATCCTAAGCATAAATGGTGGCTAACTTACATAGAACAAGTATTGAAGGTGATCTATACTAGCGATCGATGATTACGTGATCACTAAGTGATCATGAACACCTACTTACGTCAATCATAACCCCACCGTGTTTCTGATCGAAGAGAGGTCTTGGAAGGGGACAGTCACGGTTACACACACAATTGGCAATTTTATTAGAGTTATGTTTAAGTTATATATAACCGGATGTTAACAAATATTCCAAGTTGCCACATAACTATGGGCACGGCTTTCTGAAAGATTAAACCCTGCAGGGGTGCTCCAACTAGTCCATCACAAATGGTCACGGGCCGCAAAGTAATCCTCTATCACGAATCTCGTGATCTCGTTAGATTCCTTAGAGGAAAACCTCAACTCTGGGGAGAACCAAAGCTTCACCAGGATTCCTATACGGAAGATATAACGCTAAGGTAAGACAAGACTAGCAGGACCTCCCGTCGTGTCGATGACCCCGATAAGAGCCGCGTATCTCAGTCTTAGGACACGACGGATGAGTGATGGTTACCACGCCAAAACACCGAGTTGCCCCGGGGAGCGTAGTAAGCTGCTCTGGGTTGGACCAACACTCATGAGGAGCACTAGCCCGGGTTGTTGATTAAATTCCTCTGGGTAGCTATTCCCTATGCAGATTATTATTAAGTGATTAGCAGATTAAAACCAATGTTGGGTCCTGCCAGACAAGTATTAACACTACACGATTTATCAAGTGGGTCCTCATAACAACCCCGAACATGTTTGGAGCGATCATTTATGGAATCAAACACTAGTAGCCGGTAACTATGGCGGCAATAACGGAACAAAACACCGGGCAAAAGGCTAGGCCTTCCGTTATTTACCAAGTATATAGGTGTATTAATTAAATAAAATATTTAACATAATGATATCAAACTCATGTTATCACATGAGACAAAGTACCTGCAACTAGAACGCTAACATTAGTAGCTGAGCAAAGCCTACTTAGCCATTCAAGATTTGCTAGGAAGGGATAAGTGTTTGGGTTTCATGGCAATATTAGGAGGCAATTATTTTAGTGGAAGGCAGCGAGCATATGACAGAAGAAACATAATCTAGCATAACAAGTCTAGAGATGGAACCAAGGTCATATCATCTTGCTTATGTTGTCCTCAGCTTGGAATTGCTCTTGTTCGTCCTGCCTGTACTCTCCTGGATCCACGTACTTGTTCTCCGATCCCGGTGCTACCCAACATAAGAATAGCATCCAATGAACAACATCACAACAAGATGCAATAAGCACATGATGCATGAGATGAAAATGAACATGCATCTCTATTCTACTCTCTTGCACATGCAAGAGAAGAATATGTAAGCTACTAGACAGAACTGCACCCTAAGCTATGTTTCCATGCATGAGAATGACATGAACAGATGCGTCACGCGAAAACAATGCAAAAACATATAAAGAACATAATGATCGGAGCTACGGATCAACAGGAAACAACGAAACAAAAAATGAAGTCCTACGTATCAAAATCATCACAACACACTCCAATGGCATACCTCTAGTCTTCCCAGGTTACCAAGACATAAAACAAACAAGTGTCGATGGGGTGGTGCAAGGAATATCACCACACCATCAACTATGCACTCACAAGCATCAAAACATCAAAACTATACATGCTGCCATAAACAACATCATAGCAGTTTGAGGGCTACATGCAAAGCACCTACAACCACCCAAATATGTCAAATAATATACAAGCACAAGCCAAAAGATAATGCAAAGGAGTTTCACAAAGAAAGTTATACAGCTGCTAACTTGGACAAAAATATCAGTTTTCAGGGACTTAGTGAAAATTCCAGATTCTCACTAGTTGTTTATGCTCTGAAGCATTTTCAAAGCACCCAAAACAATATCTACAGGATTACAAATGGAATGAAAATTGACATCTAAACAAAATCTACAACTTTCGAGTTGATAGCTAAGGCTGACTCCCAACACATGGACCTGTACAAGCACAACAACAGGAGAAGAAAATATAAGCAGATTCTCAAACTTAGTGAAAATCACAGATTTTCACTAAACTGGAATTTCAGCCACATGCCTTCTTTGACTAGGCACAACTTGCACATATGAACTATTAAGAATGAAACAAAACCAACATGCCATAGAGGGGTCACCCTCTAATGCCACAACAAGGAATCAACCTCTTGGGCTCATCACATCTCATGGAACCAAGCTCCAAACATAGAACAAATCTGAAATATGACATTCCCAGAAAGTGTTCCGAAGGCAAAACTGACTTCACCAATGGATTCCTGGGATGATTCTACCCCAAAAACATATATAATACATGGGTACTTGCATAGAATAAATGGGCACAAGACTAAGAAGAAGATAAGCATGGAATCACATATAGTGAATGGTGCATCATCACATGTGCTATTCACTAGCACACCACCTACACAAGCACTTGCACACTCTCACAATTCCAATGGTGACGTGAGGGTTTAGAACTCATGCATGTGTGCCATTGCGCATCACCATTCCCATAGACATACAACAAGCACAAGCATCACAATCACCTACATATGCTAATGAGGACACACACACTAGATGACACCACATCATCTATACCCCTACACATATAAACATGCTCCTGAACTTATCAAGGCCCAAAATATCTTGGGCATGTGTGTGAAAAACACACACACATGCACACACACACACAACATCACATGAGCAACTACCTATACACACACAAGGTATGTGGGGGGGGGGGTGGAAACCCACAGACACATGCACCTCACTTGCACAACCTGGATACACTACCTTAGTGCCATACACCCACAAGGTGCACACACACATACGTGATTCTACACATACATATATGCAAATCAACCTACACATGCATTTCTACCAAGAATATACCTACACATATACTCTTTACTTGCTAGCAAAAGAATAGCCACAACATGCTGTCTGTGAGGAGAATAAAATTCCCACATGGTGTAGATCACACCATAGCAACACACCTAACAAACAAAAGAAAAACAACAAGGAAAAGGAAAAGAAAAATAAAAAGGATTGGGGGGTTTCGAACCCAGGACCCCCCTGGATCAACCACAGATCCAACTATAGCTAGCACAACTCTGTTATATGCCACTTGCTCGACAACAACAAGGGGATAAGTAGGTTATAGAGCTACTCTAGCTATTGCATGCTACTGTGCCGAGAAACAGGAATCAAAAGGGGGCAAAGCTAGGACTCGAACCCCCGCCGCTTGAACCACACACCGCGACACCTACCACCACGCTACGAAGAGGGACTTGACAGAGAGAAGGACCTAAACAAGGTAACCTTCGACGATGCCCTGCTCTGCTCTGCACAGTGAGCCGACGACAGAGAGGCCGCCGGAGCATGCTCTTGCTACTGCTGCTACGCCGCGGGATCAACTACCCTATCACTACTGCGCTGCTACTTCGCGGTGGTAGCCCCTGCTCTGCTCTACACGTGCCTGAGCACACACACTACACAGAACACACATGCACACATGTCGAACTCCTCTCGGGACAGAGGCATGGCGACGAGCCCTAGGCCGATCCAACTAGGGGGAAGGGAGCAGGAGAGCTAGCTCACCTAGGGGAAGGAGAAGGGGGCACCGATCGAGGAGGAAAGCCCGAAGAGGAATCGAAGGAGGTCTGTAGAAGCCCTGCTGCCGAACCAAAGTAGGGGATGCAGACCGCCGGGAACGCACCGTTGACGTGGTGGAGCCTGTCGGTGTGGTCGCTCCCCGGCCTCACCAAGGACGGGAATCGTGCGCGGGCACCTCTCCCAAGCCCCCGGACATGGATGCCGGCGCCGGAGACGATGAACGCGCGGTGGACGTCGGTGGCTACTACCTCTCTCTCTCTCTCTGCTACCTGCGCTACACAGACTTACCAGGGGAGGAAGAAGATGGAGGGAGATGGTGGCGGTGCAAGATGGGGAAAGGGAGGAACCCTAGGGAAAGGAGGCACGCACGCCGAGGCTATAAGAGGGCCTCGACGTCCGTGAGCCCTCACGGGGTGCTCGCTCTCTCTATGTTAATGACGGAAAGCGTGCGCACTGGGGGGATGGTGTTAGGAAGAAGGCAGTCGTGGCGCTTGGGCTCTAGCTGGGGAGACAGCGAGGAGTGATGTGCCTCGGGAGGAAGGAGGTAGCCCATCTGGCGCCTGGTAAGAGAGTAGACTCCTTGAGGTTTTCTATTTAGAAACAAACAGAGGCAGGACAAAAATATTTCCTAAACAAATCTGAAGAAGCTAAAAATAAAGCAAACATACCCCTGGTCATAAGGAATTATGACCTATTTAACAAAAATAGAAAATGGATTTTTGGAGCAAGTAAATATTTACAAAACAGAATATGTTTGATCTGTTTTATGAATATTTGCAAGTTTAAAACTTGGTTCAAAACAACAACTACACATCCTTACATTCACCACAAAAAATGCTAAATCTTGGACATCTTTAAAACAAGGATGGGACAAGTGAAACTTGACCTTGAGATAAATAAAGAGGAAGATGGTTTTGAAGCCTATGCAAACCACATAGTTACCTACTAGCAATTGCACCACTCCACTTATCAACACTTACCACATCACATCACAATTCATATCATCCCACACCACAAATGATCACAAAGCAACAACACAAGGACATGAAATGCTAGTGATGCATGCAAGCAAAGGAAGACATGGCAAGGTGACACACTTGAAATCATATGCATTGAGCTCTCATATAAATGACAAGTTGGACCCACATGGAGAAGGTTCCAAATAGGGAAAGATACACTCTTGGGGCATTACAAATTCTCCCACACTACAAAAAGATCTCGCCCCGAGGTCTAAGACTGAAAGAACTCCGGAAATTCATAACGGAGGTGATCCTCGCGTTCCCAAGTAGCCTCTTTATCGGAATGGTGTGACCACTGCACTTTGAGAAATTTGACAGTCTTTTTGCTGGTCTTGTGCTTGGTCGCCTCGAGAACCGTAACTGGATGCTCACGATAAGATAGGTCAGGTTGAAGGTCGATGTCTTGAAGATGAACAGTGCGCTCGGGGGTCTTGAAGCACCTCCGGAGTTGAGAGACATGGAACACATCATGCAAAGTTTGACGGGAGCTCAAGCTGATACGGAGGGTCGCACCTCTTGCCAACTATTCTAAACGGGCCCACGAAACGAGGCACAAGCTTGCCTTTGATGCCAAAGCGGTGCGTACCCTTCATAGGCGAGACCTTGAGATAGACGAAGTCATCGAGCTCATAAGACATGTCACGATGCTTGCGATCATAATAGCTCTTCTGACGGGACTGAGCTGCTCTAAGGTTATCATGAATGACCCGACACATCTCTTCAGCTTCTTCTATCAAGTCATTCCAAGAATCTTACGCTCGCCAGTCTCGTACCAGTTGAGCGGGGTACGACACTTCCTGCCATAGAGAATTTCAAACGGAGCTTTGCGTGAACTAGCTTGATAACTGTTGTTATACGAGAACTCAGCGAAAGGCAGGCAATCTTCCCACTTCATGCCAAAAGAGATAACACAGGCTCTCAGCATATCCTCAAGAACCTGATTGACTCTCTCCACTTGACAACTAGTCCGAGGATGAAAAGTTGTGTTGAAGCATATCTTCGTGCCCATCGCAGACTGAAAAGAGTCCCAGAACATGGAAGTGAAGATACTTCCACGATCCGAAGAAATCATCATAGGAACGCCGTGCAAAGACACTATCTTGGAAGTGTACAACTCTGCAAGCTAAGCTGACGAAATGGATTCCTTGACTGGAAGAAAATGAGCCACTTTACTCAACTTGTCGATGACGACGAAGATGGCATCATTACCGTTCTTGGACTTCGGAAATCCGGTGACGAAATCCATCTCAATATGATCGAACTTCCACTCGGGAATGGGCAACGGATGCAAAAGACCTGCTAGACGTTGATGCTCTGCTTTCACCCTTCGACATACATCACATTCATTTACGAACTAAGCAAAACCACGCTTCATGCGAGTCCACCAGAAGGTCTGTTTCAAGTCATGATACATCTTGGAGCTTCGAGGATGTATAGAGAGCAGAGAGTTATGAGCTTCTTCCATGATTACCTTTCTGAGATCACCTTTCGGAACGACAAGACGATCCTCAAAGAACAACGTGTCTGTGGCATCAACACTGAAGCACTTATATTTGGGAAGACCCTTTGCCACGCCAATCTTGACTTTCTTCACCATTGCATCAAGAAGTTGTGCTGCTCGGACCTAATCTTCCAAGGTGGGAGAGATCTGAAGGTCTACAAGAAATCCCTGAGGTACTAACTAAAGGTTGAGCTTCCTGAAATACTCACAGAGGTCAGGCTGGAGAGGTTTCATAGTGAGACTGTTGCAGTACGCCTTCCTTCTCAACGCATCTGACATGACATTAGCTTTGCCTGGCATGTACTCAACACTCGGATTAAAATCTTGGAGCATTTCCACCAAACGAGTTTGCCGGAGATTCAGGTTAGGCTGAGTGAAGATGTACTTGAGACTCTTGTGATCGGTGAACACTTCAACCTTTCGTTCCAACAAGAGGTGTCTCCAAGTCATTAGAGCGTGTACCACAACTGCTAGCTCAAGATCATGCACATGATAATTCTTCTCCGCTGGCTTCAACTGCCTGGATGTATAAGAAACCACTTTCTTCTCTTACATCAGAACTGCACCAAGACCCTAGAGAGACGCATTGCAGAACTCTTGGTAAGGCTTGGAATCATCCGGAGGAACCAAGACCGGGGTAGAGTTGAGCTTCTCTTTGAGTGTGTCGAAGGCCAACTAACACTCTGGAGACTAAGCATACTTCACACCTTTCTGAAGAAGACTTGAGAGCGGCCTAGGAATCTTGGAGAAGTTCTCAACGAACCTTGTGCAATAGCTTGCAAGCCTGAGAAAGCTTCGAAGCTGCTTCACATTCTGCGGAGGCTCCCATTCGACAATGGTCTGCACCTTCGACGGAAAAAATTTGATGCCCTCGGCAGAAAATAATGTGCCCAAGATAGACGACTTCTTTCAACCAGAACTCACACTTGGAAAACTTGGCATACAATTTGTTCTCCCTTAGCTTATCAAGCACCAATCTGAGATGTTCTTCATGTTCTTCCTCAGTTTGAGAAAAGACCAGAATGTCGTCGAGATAAAGCAAGACGAAGTCATTCTTGAACGGAGAGAATATGCAGTTAATCGATTGACAAAATGTTGGAGGAGCATTTACCAGACCAAAAGACATGACCGTATACTCATGCAAGCCAAAACTAGTCCTGAAAGCAGTCTTCGGAATATCCTCTTCGCGAATTCGAATTTGATGATAGCCCATTCTGACATCGAGCTTGGAGAAGATCTTAGCCCCTTTCAACTGTTCGAACAACTCAGTTATGTTGGGAAGTGGATACTTGTTCCTGATTGTCTTCTTGTTCAATGGACGGTAATCTACACACAACTGGTCCGTGCCATCCTTCTTCTTTACAAACAGAACTCCACATCCTCACGGAGAGGAGCTCGGTATGATCAAACCCAAACGCTCCTGCTCATCGAGTTGCCTCTTAAGTTCCTTCAACTCTTCTGGACCTAATTTGTATGGCCGTTTGAACACCGGCTCGGTACCTGGCTCAAGCTCAATAACAAATTCAACTTCCCGGTGCGGAGGCATTCCTGGCAGCTCTTCTGGAAAGACATCTTCATATTCGTAGACCACCGGGACTTGCGAAATAGGATTAATCTCACCCTTTTCATTCAAAGAGAACAGACAGATTGTATCATCGCGTGCCGCAAATATAATCACGTCCTCCGAAGAGTGAGTAAGCTTCACTACTTTAGCTTCACAATCAATCGATGCCTTGTTCATGGCCAACAAGTCCATACCAAGGATCAAATCAATGTCGGAATTGCCCAAGACAATTGGAGACGCCAAAAATAAATAAATGCCTATCTTGACAGGAGCATCCGGAACCAACATGTGATAACTCATGCGCATGCCCAGACAAACCACACGGAAGGGACTATCCAAATGAATTGCAGGAATATCATGCTTAGCAAAGAAACGCTTGGAGAAGAAGCAATGCGATGCACCAGAATCAAATAACAGTTTAGCAGGATATGATTAACAAGGAGGTTAGCCATGCTCACTTCTGACGAGTTTTCTGCCTCAGCCGCATTCACTAGTTGACTCGAGCTGACCTGGGGTTGAACTTCACGAGAGCCTTGCTTGGAGGTTTTCCTGGAGGAGGAGGCGGCAGACGGAACTGAGAAGTGCACTTGTTGGCATAGTGACCTTTCTGCCCACACTTGTGACAAGTAACCTCTGCTGGCTGATGGTACTGTGACTGAGGAGGCCCTTGGTTCTTTTGCTAGAATCTCTGCTCAAAGACTGGGTTGGGTGGGTGGGAAGAACCACGGCCACCGGAATGCTTGAACTGTTGTGTGTGCCGAGGAGGAGGAGGAGACACCCAAAACTTCTGTTGCTTCTGAACCACCTGAGTAGAGGAAGAGGAGCTGGACTCTGTGAAGTGCTTCTTAGAATTCTCCACCCTGAGCAAGGCTGCCTCTGCCCTGAGAGCTAAGTTGTAGAACTTATTGAACTCCTCAGGATCGTGCAAAGCGAGAGCTAACTGCAAATCTTCTTTCAAGACACCTCTAAACTGATAAATCTTGCTCTTCTGATCAGGGATATCCTGCAAGGCGTAACGGGCTAGCTCGTGGAACTCGACGTTGTACTTGTACACTGAGTTACCACCCTGCTTCAAGCGCCTGAACTTCTCACGCATTTCCTCCACGAAGCTGGACAGAATGTAGTGGGATCTGATGTCACGGCAGAACTCATCCCAAGTGATCACTCTAGCACCTCTCGAATCCGTCAACTGTTGCCACCAGATAGATGCTTGCCCCTTCAGCTGGAATGTAGCAAACTTGATGAAATCCTCAGGACGAACAGTGCTGCATTCAATGTGCTTGTTCATGTCCCGGATCCAATCCTCAGCATCAAACGGCTGGTCACAGGAAGTGGAAGTCTTCGACTGATTTGACAGGAACTGACTCAGATTAGCAAACTGATTGCCACCATGCTGGAAATTGCCTTGTTGCTGATTACCCCTCTCTTGCAACAACTATAGCAGCATCTGACTGTTTGCATTTGTAGTAGCCATCATCGCTTGCCAAGCCTCTGCAGGAGGAGGAGGCGGCAGAGGAGGATTCTCCGGAGGAGGTGGTGGTGGCGGCACATCCTCATGCCCGTGATTCTGACGAGGTGGTGGTGCCATCCTGCAGACGGACAATACATTAGCCCACAAAATAAATTGAAGGAATTGCTGAATCAAAACGACAGGAATATCTGAATAGAAATATAGCAATTGCATTCGAACAAAATAGTAAGAATGCTTCCTCAAACTGACGGTCGACAAAATTCTGATTAAGACCACTTGCAAACCAGTACGAGCTAGAACTGCTCGGAACAAAGATATGATCGAGATTTCATCCGGTATCTTCATGGATAAGATCGCAAGGGCTCGAATTTACATTAGCCATCCTATGCAAGGTAGTGCATACGACTTATGAAGTATCCCCGAGTCGTAGAGAGCTACAAGGACTCTTTAAGACACAACGAGAACCGCTGAAGACGACCATGAACAAACATAACCAATGAATATCAAACCCCAACCTCACATCATGCATCTGTAGGAAGATTGTCCTATAAGTTACTACTTGATATCCCACCTATGAATTCCTGAAATATCTGGTCATGCAATCTGGTACACGGATACAAGGAGTAATAATCACACAACTCCTATACTAACCCGTCACCTGTATCACATCCGTCAACACATAACCAGAATATCGGACCTTCATCTAAAACAGACCCTCGTGATCACAATGATACAAAGTATGGTAGTACTCCCGAACAATCTGCACCAGTACTGGGGACATCGGGGTTATCTCGCCACTACTAGTATTGAAGCAATTACGAACATCCTTCATTCTTAGATACTCAGAAATCTGAATGATGGCGATGTGCGCAAGAATCCCCTGGAGCTGAACTCCCCGGAAGAAATCAAGGCAGACAGGAGGCACCAAGATAGAACTCCGACACATCAAAATCATATAGATTTCAAAAATACCAGCGTGATCCTTAAAAAAATTTGAGCGAGAAAAGGAGTAGAATTAAGATTTCCTAATTCGGGAACCTCACCAGAGCATGGAAGAGGAGAAAAAAGAATCCTACTCTCCGATATAACTAAGACTCAAAACATTTTACTAGACACGACTCAGCCAAGTACGATCACACAAAGGCTCCTATGGTCGTAAGGCTCTGATTACCAACTTGTAACGACTAAGATGCGGTCCTTTCCGATTTAGGGAACGAGGCCCCAAATAGAAAAGAAGCGCATCTAAGCGTTTCGCAAGAACGATAACATAACACATTCATAATAATAGTAGAATGACAATTAGGGATTAAACTACCATCTCATAAATATATCAGAGGTACATCACGCATACAAACAAGGTAGTTCCGCTACGGACTACAAAACATGAGAAATGACAATGCTACCCTTCATGCTTGCCCACGATCAAGACCCCGCCTCAGTCTTCTAGATAGTTCACGTACATGCGGTCGTTCTCCTCATCGTACTGCCACGCCATCTGGGTGCTGTCGGGATCACCTGTCTTGGGGGTACCTGAACCTGTTGGTCTTTTGAAGGAATCTGTGAGCCACGTGGACTCAGCAATCTATGACCTTGGTGCCAGAACTAGTCAAGTTATTAGGTAAGGAAGGTGGAGTATTTAGGTTGCAGCATCCTAAGCATAAATGGTGGCTAACTTACATAGAACAAGTTTTGAAGGTGGTCTATACTAGCGATCGATGATTACCTGATCACTAAGTGATCCTGAACACCTACTTACGTCAATCGTAACCCCACCGTGTTCCCGATCGAAGAGAGTTCTTCAAAGGGGACAATCACGGTTACGCACACAGCTGGCAATTTTATTAGACTTATGTTTAAGTTATCTATAACCGCATGTTAACAAATATTCCAAGTAGCCACATAACCGTGGGCACGGCTTTCCGAAAGATTAAACCCTGTAGGGGTGCTCCAACTAGTCCATCACAAACGGTCACGGTCCGCAAAGTAATCCTCTATCACGAATCTCGTGATCTCATCGGATTCCTTAGAGGAAAACCTCAACTCTGGGAAAACCAAAGCTTCACCGGGATTCCTATACGCAAGATATATCGCTAAGGTAAGACAAGACTAGAAGGACCTCATGTCGTGTCGACGACCCCGGTAAGAGCCGCGTATCTCAGTCTCAGGACACGACGGATGAGCGATGGTTACCATACCAAAACACCGAGTTGCCCCGGGGAGCGTAATAAGCTGCTCTGGGTTGGACCAACACTCAAGGGGAGCACTGGCCCGGGTTGTTGATTAAATTCCTCGGTGTAGCTATTCCCTATGCAGATTATTATTAAGTGATTAGTAGATTAAAAGCAATGTTGGGTCCTGCCGGACAAGTCTTAACACTACACGATTTATCAAGGGGGTCCCCATAACAACCCTGAACGTCCTGGGAGCGATCACTTATGGAATCAAACAGCGGTAGTCGGTAACTATGTCGGCAATAACGGAACAAAACACCCGGCAATAGGCTAGACCTTCCGTTATTTACCAAGTATATGTTGGGTAACGTAGCAGAAATTCAAAATTTTCCTACGCATATTCGGATCTTCCTATGGAGAGACCAGCAACGAGAGAGGGGCAAGAGCATCTTCATACCTTTGAAGATCGCTAAGAGGAAGCCTTGCTAGAACGCGGTTGATGGAGTCGTACTCGCAGCGATTCCGATCTAGTGCCGAACAACGGCACCTCCGCGTTCAACACACGTGCAGCCCGGTGACGTCTCCCGCACCTTGATCCAGCAAGGAGGAGGGAGAGGTTGGGGAAGAAATCCAGCAGCACGACGGCGTGGTGTCGATGGAGAGACGAGGTCTCTCGGCAGGGCTTCGCGAAGCACCGGCAGAGAGGAGGAGGGAGAGGAGCGGGGCTGCGCCGAGAGAGAGGAAAAACAGTGTGTCTCAATGGCCAAAAGTGCCCGATATATATAGGGGGAGGGTAGAGGGGGTGCCACCCCTAGGGTTCCCACCCTAGGGGGTGCGGCAGCCCCCCCAGATGGGAGGTGCGGCGGCCAGAAGGGGGAGGAGGGGGTGGCGCACCATCTGGTGGGCCTTAGGCCCACCTGGCCTAGGGTTTGCCCCCCCTTTTCTATCCCTTGCGCTATGGGCTGAGTGGGGAGGCGCACCAGCCCATCTAGGGGCTGGTTCCCACCCCCACTTAGCCCACCTTATCTCTCGGGGTCGTTGCCCCCCTTCAGTGCTCCCCCGGGGCCACCTCAGGTGGTCCCGGTAGTCCCAGTACGTTACCGGTGATGCCCGAAACACTTCCGGTATCCGAAACCATCTGTCCTATATATCAATATTTACCTCCGGACCATTCCCGAGCTCCTCGTGACATCCGGGATCTCATCTGGGACCACGAACAACTTTCGGTAACCTTGTATAACAATTCCCTATAACCCTAGCGTCATCGAACCTTAAGTGTGTAGACCCTACGAGTTCGGGAGACAGGCAGACATGACCGAGACACCTCTCTGCCCAATAACCATAAGCGGGGTCTGGATACCCATGGTGGCTCCCACTTGCTCCACGATGATCTCATCGGATGAACCACGATGTCAAGGATTCAATCAATCCCGTATACGATTCCCTTTGTCTGTCGGTATAGAACTTGCCCGAGATTCGATCATCGGTATACCTATACCTTGTTCAATCTCGTTACCGGTAAGTCTCTTTACTCGTTCCGTAGCACGTCATCGTGTGACCAACTCCTTAGTCACATTGTGCTCATGATGATGTTCTACCGAGTGGGCCCAGAGGTACCTCTCCGTCACACGGAGTGACAAATCCCGATCTCGATTTGTACCAACCCAACAGACACTTTCGGAGGTACCCGTAGTGCACCTTTGTAGTCACCTAGTTACGTTGTGACGTTTGATACGACCAAAGCACTCCTACGGTATCCGGGAGTTGCACAATCTCACGGTCGAAGGCAAAGATACTTGACATTAGAAAAGCTTTAGCATACGAACAATACGATCTAGTGCTATGCTTAGGATTGGGTCTGTTCCATCACATCATTCTCCCAATGATGTGATCCCGTTATCAATGACATCTAATGCCCATGATCAGGAAACCATGATCATCTATTGACTAACGAGCTAGCCAACTAGAGGCTTGCTAGGGACACATTTGATCTATTTATTCACACATGTATTACTGTTTCCTGTTAATACAATTATAGCATGAACGATAGACGATTATCATGAACAAGGAAATATTATAATAACCATTTTATTATTGCCTCTAGGGCATACTTCCAACAGACTCCCACTTGCACTAGAGTCAATAATCTAGTTACATTGTGATGTATCGAACACCCATAGCATTATGGTGTTGATCATGTTTTGCTCGTGGAAGAGGTTTAGTCAACGGGTCTGCAATATTTAGATCCGTGTGTACTTTACAAATATCTATCACTCCACTCTGGACATGGTCCTGGATGGAGTTGTAGCGGCGCTTGATGTGCTTCGTCTTCTAGTGAAACCTGGGCTCCTTGGCTATGGCAATGGCTCCAGTGTTATCACAAAAGAGTGTCATAGGACCCGACGCGCTTGGAACCACTCCAAGGTCGGTGATGAGCTCCTTCATCCAAATTCCTTAATGAGCCTCTTCTGAAGCAGCTATGTACTCCGCTTCACATGTAGATGCTGCCACGACTTCTTGCTTGCTGCTGCACCAGATCACTGCCCCACCATTCAACACATATACCTATCCGGTCTGTGACTTAGAGTCATCCGGATCTGTGTCGAAGCTAGCGTCGACGTAACCCTTTACGACGAGCTCTTCGTCACCTCCATAAATGAGAAACATTTCCTTAGTCCTTTTCAGGTACTTAAGGATATTCTTGACCGCTGTCTAGTGTTCTGTACCGGTATTACTTTGGTACCTCCCTACCAAACTTATGGCAAGGTTTATATCAGGTCTGGTACACAGCATGGCATACATTAGAGAGCCCACGGCTGAAGCGTAGGGGACATAACTCATCTTCTCTCTATCTGCTGTCGTGGTCGGCGACTGAGTCTTACTCAATCTCATACCTTGCAAAACTGGCAAGAACCCTTTCTTTGAGTTTTCCATATTGAACTTTTTCAATATCTTGTCAAGGTATGTACTTTACGAAAGACCTATGAGGCGTCTCGATCTATCTCTATAGATCTTGATGCCTAATATGTATGCAGCTTCTCCAAGGTCCTTCATTGAAAAACTCTTGTTGAAATAGGCCTTTATGCTCTCCAACATCTCTATATTATTCCCCATCAATAATATGTCATCCACATATAGTATGAGGAAAGCTATAGAGCTCCCACTCACTTTCTCGTACAGACAGGCTTCTCCGTAAAACTGTATGAACCAAAACGCTTTAATCACCTCATTAAAGCGAATGTTCCAACTCCGAGATGCTTGCACCAGCCCATAGATGGAGCGCTGGAGCTTGCAAACTTTGTTAGCACCCTTAGGGTCGACAAAACCTTCTGGTTGCATCATATACAACTCTTCCTTAAGGTTCCCGTTAAAGAACGCTGTTTTGACGTCCATTTGCCAAATTTCATAATCATAAAAGGCGGCAATTGCTAACATGATTCGGACTGATTTCAGCTTCGCTACGGGAGAGAAAGTCTCTTCGTAGTCAACTCCTTGAATTTGTCGAAAACCCTTTGCGACAAGTCGAGCTTTGTAAACGGTTACATTACCGTTTGCATCAGTCTTCTTCTTGAAGATCCATTTATTTTCTATGGCTCGCCGGTCATTGGGCAAGTCCACCAAAGTCCATACTTTGTTCTCATACATGGATCCTATCTCGGATTTCATAGCCTCAAACCATTTGTTGGAATCCGGGCCCGCCACTCCTTCTTCATAGTTCGAAGTTCACCGTTGTCTAACAACATGATTTCCATCACAGGGTTGCCGTACCACTCTGGTGCGGAGCGTGCCCTTGTGGACCTTTGCGGTTCAGTAGTAACTTGATCCGAAGCTTCATGATCATCATCATTAACTTCCTCTTCAGTCGGTGTAGGCGCCACAGGAACAACTTCCCGCGCTGCGCTACTATCCTGTTCGATAGGGGGTGTAATTACCTCATCAAGTTATACCTTCCTCCCACTTACTTCTTTCGAGAAACTCTTTCTCTAGAAAGGATCTGTTCTTGGCAACAAAGGTTTTACCTTCGGATCTAAGATAGAAGGTATACCCAATAGTTTCCTTAGGGTATCCTATGAATACGCATTTCTCCGCTTTGGGTTCGAGCTTTTCTGGTTGAAGTTTCTTCACATAAGCATCACAGGCCCAAACTTTAAGAAACGACAACTTAGGTTTCTTGCCAAACCATAGTTCATACGGTGTCGTCTCAACGGATTTAGACGGTGCCCTATTTAAAGTGAATGCAGCAGTTTCTAATGCGTATCCCCAAAATGATAGCGGTAAGTCGGTAAGAGACATCATAGATCGTACCATATCTAATAAAGTGCGATTACGACGTTCACACACTCCGTTGCGCTGCAGTGTGCCAGGAGGCGTCAGTTGTGAAATGATTCCACACTTCCTTAGGTGTGTGCCAAACTCGTGACTCAAATATTCTCCTCCACGATCAGATCGTAAACATTTAATTTTTCTGTCACATTGATTCTCAACCTCACTCTGAAATTCCTTGAACTTTTCAAACGTCTCAGATTTGTGCTTCATCAAGTAGATATACCCATACCTACTCAAATCATCGGTGAGAGTGAGAACATAACGATAACCACCGCGAGCTTCAACGTTCATTGGACCACACACATCAGTATGTATTATTTCCAATAAGTCGGTTGCTCTCTCCATTATTCCTGAGAATGGAGTCTTAGTCATCTTGCCCATGAGGCACGGTTCGCATGTGTCAAATGATTCAAAGTCAAGAGACTCTAATAGTCCATCAGTATGGAGCTTCTTCATGCGCTTAACGCCAATATGACCAAGGCGGCAGTGCCACAAGTATGTGGGACTATCATTATCAACTTTGCATCTTTTGGTACTCACACTATGAATATGTGTAACATCACGATCGAGATTCATCAAGAATAAACCATTCACCAGCGGAGCATGACCATAAAACAGATCACTCATATAAATAGAACAACCATTATTCTCTGACCTAAATGAGTAGCCGTCTCACATTAAATAAGACCCTGATACAATGTTCATGCTTAAAGCTGGTACTAAATAACAATTATTAACGTTTAAAACTAATCCCGACGGTAGATGTAGAGGTAGCGTGCCGACGGCGATCACATCGATCTTTGAACCATTCCCGACGCGCATCGTCACCTCGTCCTTGGCCAGTCTCCGCTTATTCTGCAGTTCCTGCTTTGAGTTGCAAATGTGAGCAACAACACCGATATCAAATACCTAGGAGCTAGTACGAGTGCTGGTAAGGTACACATCAATAACATGTATATCACATATACCTTTAACATTGCCGGCCTTCTTGTCCGCAAAGTATTTGGGGCAGTTCCGCTTCGAGTGACCCTTTCCCTTGCAATAGAAGCACTCAGTCTCAGGCTTGGGTCCGTTCTTTTTCTTCTTCCCGGCATCTGGCTTACCGGGCGCGGCAACAGCTTTGCCGTCTTTCTTGAAGTTCTTCTTACCCCTGCCTTTCTTGAAACTAGTGGTCTTGTTGACCATCAACACTTGATGCTCCTTCTTGATTTCTACTTCTGCAGACATGAGCATCGAGTACAACTCGGGAATGGTCTTCTCCTTCCCTTGCATGTTGTAGTTAAGCACAGAGCCTTTGTAGCTTGGTGGAAGAGACTGGAGGATTCTATCAATTATAGCATCATCCGGAAGTTCGACTCCAAGTGAAGTCAGACGACCGTGTAACCCAGACATTTTGAGTATGTGCTCACTGACAGAACTGTTCTCCTCCATCTTACAGCTAAAGAACTTGTCGGAGACTTCATATCTCTCGACACGGGCATGAGCTTGAAAAACTAGCTTCAGCTCCTGGAACATCTCATATGCCCCGTGTTGCTCAAAACGCCTTTGGAGCCCCGTTTCTAAACTATATAACATGCCACACCTGACCAGAGAGTAGTCATCACACCGCGTTTGCCAGACGTTCAGAATGTCCTGGGCTGCTGCGGGAGCGGGAGGGTCACCTAGCGGCGCATTAAGGACATAAGCCTTTTTAGCTGCTTCAAGGATGAGCTTCAAGTTGCGAACCCAGTCTGCATAGTTGCTACCATCATCTTTCAGCTTGTTTTTCTCTAGGAATGCGTTGAAATTGAGGTTGACGTTGGACATCTACAATATTTATAAAGACAACTTTTAGACTAAGTTCATGACAATTAAGTTCATTTAATCAAATTAAGTATGAACTCCCACTTAAATTGACATCCCTCTAGTCATCTATGTGATACATGATCCATGTTGACTAACCCGGTTCCGATCATCACGTGAGACGGACTAGTCACCATGGTGAGCAACTTCATGTTGATCGTATTCAACCATACGACTCATGTTCGACCTTTCGGTCTCTTGTATTCGAGGTCATGTCTGTACATGCTAAGCTCGTTGAGTCAACCTAGGTGTTTCGCGTGTGTAAATCTGGCTTACACCCGTTGTATGCGAACGTTAGAATCTATCACACCCAATCATCACGTGGTGCTTCGAGACAACGAACCTTCGCAACGGTGCACACTTAGGGGAATACGTTCTCGAAATTTTAAGAGGGATCATCTTATTATGCTACCGTCGTTCTAAGCAATAAGATGTAAAACATGATAAACATCACAATGCAATCATATCGTGACATGATATGGCCATTATCATCTTTGCTCTTTCGATCTCCATCTTCAGGCATCGCATGATCATCATCCTCACTGGCGTGACACCATGATCTCCATCATCGTGTCTCCGTGAAGTCGTCACGCCAACTACTACTATCACTACTACTATAGCTAACCGTTAGCAATGAAGTAAAAGTAGTAAGCACATGGTGTTGCATCTCATACAATAAATTAAGACAACTCCTATGGCTCCTGCCGGTTGTCATACTCATCGACATGCAAGTCGTGAAACCTATTACAATAACATGATCATCTCATACATCATACATGCAACATCACAACTTTGGCGCAACATCACAACTTTGGCCATATCACATCACATGTCAAACCCCGCAAAAACAAGTTAGACGTCCTCTAATTGTTGTTGCAAGTTTTACGTGGCTGATTTGGGTTTCTAGCAAGAACGCCTTCTTACCTACGTGACAGCCACAACGATGATATGCCAAAGCTATTTACTCTTCATAAGGACCCTTTTCATCAAATCCAATCAGACTAGAGTAGGAGAGACAGACACCCGCTAGCCACATTTATGCACGATGTGCATGTCTGTCGGTGGAACTAGTCTCACGTAAGTGTACGTGTAAAGTCGGTCCGGGCCGCTTCATCCCACAATACCGCCGGAAAACAATAAGACTAGTAGCGGCAAGCAAATTGACAAATCATCGCCCACAACTTTTGTGTTCTACTCGTGCATAGAATCTATGCATAGAAAACCTGGCTCGGATGCCACTGTTGGGTAACGTAGCATAAATTCAAAATTTTCCTACGCATATTCAGATCTTCCTATGGAGAGACCAGCAACGAGAGAGGGGTAAGAGCATCTTCATACCTTTGAAGATCGCTAAGCGGAAGCGTTGCTAGAAAGCGGTTGATGGAGTCGTACTCGCAGCGATTCCGATCTAGAGCCGAACTACGACACCTCCGCGTTCAACACACGTGCAGCCCGGTGACGTCTCCCGCACCTTGATCCAGCAAGGAGGAGGGAGAGGTTGGGGAAGAACTCCAGTAGCACGACCGCTTGGTGTCGATGGAGAGACGAGGTCTCCCGGCAGGGCTTCGCCAAGCACCGGCAGAGAGGAGGAGGGAGAGGAGCGGGGCTGCGCCGAGAGAGAGGAAAAACCGTGTGTCTCAATGGCCAAAAGTGCGCGATATATATAGGGGGAGGGGAGAGGGGGTGCCACCCCTAGGGTTCCCACCCTAGGGGGTGCGGAAGCCCCCCCATATCGGAGGTGCGGCGGCCAGAAGGGGGAGGAGGGGGTGGCGCACCATGTGGTGGGCCTTAGGCCCACCTAGCCTAGGGTTTGCCCCCCTTTTCTCTCCCTTGCGCTATGGGCTGAGTAGGGAGGCGCACAAGCCCACCTAGGGGCTGGTTCCTACCCCCACTTGGCCCACCTTATCTCCCGGGGTCGTTGGTCCCCCGAGGCCACCTCCGATAGTCCCGGTGGTCCCAGTACGTTACCGGTGATGCCCGAAACACTTCCGGTATCCGAAACCATCCGTCCTATATATCAATCTTTACCTCTGGACCATTCCGGAGCTCCTCGTGACGTCTAGGATCTCATCCGGGACTCCAAACAACTTTCGGTAACCTCGTTTAACAATTCCCTATAACCCTAGCGTCATCGATCCTTAAGTGTGTAGACCCTACGGGTTCGGGAGACAGGCAGACATGACCGAGACACCTCTCTGGCCAATAACCATCAGCGGGGTCTGGATACCCATGGTGGCTCCCACTTGCTCCACGTTGATCTCATTGGATGAACCACGATGTCAAGGATTCAATCAATCCCGTATACGATTCCCTTTGTCTGTCCGTATAGAACTTGCCCGAGATTCGATCGTCGGTATACCTATACCTTCTTCAATCTCGTTACCGGTAAGTCTCTTTACTCGTTCCGTAGCACGTCATCCTGTGACCAAATCCTTAGTCACATTGATCTCATGATGATGTTCTACCGAGTGGGCCCAAAGATACCTCTCCGTCACACGGAGTGACAAATCCCGATCTCGATTCGTACCAGCCCAACAGACACTTTCGGAGGTACCCGTAGTGCACCTTTATAGTCACCCAGTTACGTTGTGACGTTTGATACACCCAAAGAACTCCTACGGTATCCGGGAGTTGCACAATCTCACGGTTGAAGGAAAAGATACTTGACATTAGAAAAGCTTTAGCATACGAACAATACGATCTAGTGCTATGCTTAGGATTGGGTCTGTTCCATCACATCATTCTCCCAATGATGTGATCCCGTTATCAATGACATCTAATGCCCATGATCAGGAAACCATGATGATCTGTTGACTAATGAGCTAGCCAACTAGAGGCTTGCTAGGGACACATTTGATCTATTTATTCACACATGTATTATTGTTTCTTGTTAATACAATTATAGCATGAACAATAGACGATTATCATGAACAAGGAAATATGATAATAACCATTTTATTATTGCCTCTAGGGCATATTTCCAACAGTATATAGGTGCATTAATTAAATAACAGATTTAACATAATTATATCAAGCTCATGTTATCACATGAGAGAAAGCACCTGCAACTAGCAACACTAACATTAGTAGCTGAGCAAAGCCTATTGAGCCATTCAAGATTTGCTAGGAAGGGATAAGTGTTTGGGTTTCATGGCAATATCAGGAGGAAATTATTTTAGTGGAAGGCAGCGATCATATGATGGAAGAAATGTAATCTAGCATAACAAGTCTAGAGATGGTATCAAGGTCATATCATCTTGCCTGTGATGTCCTCAGCTTGGAACTGCTCTTGTTCGTCCTGCCCATACTCTCTCAGATCCACGTACTCGTTCTCCGAACCGGTTGTACCCAACATAAGAACAGCATCCAATGAACAACAACACAACAAGATGCAACAAGCACATGATGCATGAGATGAAAATGAACATGCATCTCTATTCTACTCTCCTGCACATGCATGAAAAGAATATGTAAGCTACTGGACAGAACTGCACCCCAAGCTATCTTGACATGCATGAGAATGACATGAACATATGCGTCACGTGAAAATGATGCAAAAACATATAAAGAACGTAACAATCGGAGCTACGGATCAGCGGGAAACAACGAAACAAGAAATGAAGTCCTACGTATCAAAATCATCACAACACACTCCAATGGCATACCTCAGGTCATCCCAGGTGGCCAAGACATAAAAAATCAAGTATGGATGGGGTGGTGCAACGAATATAACCACACCATCAACTATACACTCACAAGCATCAAAAAAATCAAAACTATACATGCTGCGATAAACAACATCATAGCAGTTTGAGGGCTACATGCAAAGCACCAACAGCCACCGAAATATGACAAATAAGATATGTGGCAGAAGCACACAGAAATTTCTACACGCACAAGCAAAAAGATAATGCAAATGAGTTTCACACAGATAGTTACACAGCTGCTAACTTGGACAAAAATATCAGTTTTGAGGGACTTAGTGAAAATTCCAGATTCTCACTAGCTGTTTATGCTCTGAAGCATTTTGACAGCACCCAAAACAATATCTACATGATCCAAAATGGAATGAAAATTGACAGAGAGCTATACAAATACAAAAGCTACAACTTTCCAGTTGATAGCTAAGGCTGATTCCCAACACATGGACCTCTACAAGCACAACAACAGGAGAAGAAAATATAAGCAGATTCTCACACTTAGTTAACTAAACTGGAATTTCAGCCACATGCCTTCTTTGACTAGGCACAACTTGCACATATGAACTACTAAGCATGAAACAAAACCAGCATGCCATAGAGGGGGTCACCCTCTAATGCCACAATAAGGAATCAACCTCTTGGGCTCACCACATCTCATGGAACCAAGCTCCAAACATAGAACAAATCTGAAATATGACATTTCCACAAAGTGTTCCAAAGGCAAAACTGACTTCACCTATGGATTCCTAGGATGATTCTACCCCAAAAACATAAATAATACATGGGCACTTGCATAGAATAAATGGGCACAAGACTAAGAAGAAGATAAGCATGGAATCACTTGCTATTCACTAGCACACCACCTACACAAGCACTTGCACACTCTCACAAGTCCAATGGTGACATGAGGGTTTAGACCTCATCCATGTGTGCCATAGCACATCACCATTCCCACAAACATACAACAAGCACACGCATCATAATCACCTACATATGCTAATGAGGACACACACACTAGATGACACCACGTCATCTATAACCCTACACATATAAACATGCTCATGAGCTTATCAAGGCCCAAAATATCTTGGGCATGTGTCTGACACACACACACACATGAACACACACACACATGAACACACACACACACAACATCACATGAGCAACTACCTATACACACACAAGGTATGTGGGGGGAAAACCCACACACACATGCACCTCACTTGCACAACATGGATACACCACTTTAGTGTTATACACCCACAAGGTGCACACACACATACATGATTCTACACATACATATATGCAAATCAACCTACACATCCATTTCTACCAAGAATATACCCACACATATACTCTTTACTTGCTAGCAAAAGAATAGCCACAACATGCTGTTTGTGAGGAGAATAAAATTCCCACATGGTGTAGATCACACCATAGCAACACACCTAACAAACAAAAAAAACAACAAGGAAAAGAAAAGAAAAATAGAAATGATTGGGGGGGGGGGGGGTCGAACAGAGGACACCCTGGGTCAACCACAGATCCAACTACATCTAGCACCACTCTGCTATATGCCACTTGCTCGACAGCAACAAGGGGATAAGCAGGTTATAGAACTACTGCAGCTACTGCATGCTACTGTACCGAGAAACATGAATTAAAAAGGGGGGGAAACCTGGGACTCGAGCCCACGCCGCTTGAACCACACATCGCAGCACCTACCACCATGCTACGAAGAGGGACTTGACAAAGAGGAGGACCTAAACAAGGTAACCTACGATGATGCCCTGCTCTACTCCACACAGCGAGCCGACGATAGAGAGGCCTCGGGAGCATGCTCTTGCTACTGGTGCTACGCCGCGGAATCCACTACCCTATCACGACTGCGCTGCTACTTCGCGGTAGTATCCCCTGCTCTGCTCTGCACCTGCCCGAGAACACACACTACACAGAACACACATGCACACATGCGAAACTCCTCTCGGGACAGAGGCACGGCGACGAGCCCTAGGCCGATCCAACGAGGGGGGAGGGAGGAGGAGAGCTAGCTCACCTAGGGGAAGGAGAAGGGGGCGCCGATCGAGGAGGAAGAAGCCCGAAGAGGAATCGAAGGAGATCTGCACAAGCCTTGCTGCCGAACCGAAGTAGGGTATGAAGTCCGCCGGGAACGCGTCGTTGACGTGGGGCAGCCCGTCGGTGTGGTCACTCCCCGGCCTCACCGAGGACGGGAATGGAGCGCGGGCACCTCTCCCGAGCCCCCGGACATGGTGGCTTGCATCGGAGACGACGATCGCGCTCTGGACGTCGGCGGCTACTACCTCTCTCTCTGTGCTACCTGCACTACAAAGACTTACCAGGGGAGGAAGAAGATGGAGGGAGATGGTGGCGGCGCTAGATGGGGAAAGGGAGGAACCCTAGGGAAAGGAGGCACACATGCCGAGGCTATAAGAGGGCCTCGACGTCCGTGAGCCCTCACGGCGTGCTCTCTCGCTCTCTGTTGCTGACGGAAAGCGTGCGCACTGGGGGGACGGTGTCAGGAAGAAGGCGGTCCTGGCGCTTGGGCTCTGGTTGGGGAGACATCGAGGAGTGATGGGCCTCGAGAGGAAGGAGGTGGCCCATCTGGCGCCTAGTAAGAGAAAAGACTCATGGAGGTTTTCTATTTATAAAGAAACAGAGGCAGGAAAAAAATATTACCTGAACAAATTTGAAGAAGCTAAAAATAAAGCAAACATACCCCTGGTCATAAGGACTTATGACCTATTTAACAAAAATAGAATATGTTTGATCTGTTATGTGAATATTTCCACCTTTAAAACTCGGTTCAAAAAAGCAACTACACATCCTCGCAGTCACCACAAAATATGCTAAATCATGGACATTTTTTAAACAAGGATGGGACAAGTGAAACTTGACCTTGAGATAAATAAAGAGGAAGAGGGTTTTGAAGCCTATGCAAACCACATAGTTACCAACTAGAAATCGCACCACTCCACTTATCAATACTTACCACATCACATCACAACTCATATCATCACACACCAGAAATGATCACAAAGCAACAACACAAGGACTTGAAATGATAGTGATGCATGCATGCAAAGGAAGACATGGCAAGGTGACACACATGAAATCATATGCATTGAGCTCTCATATCAATGACAAGTTCGACCCACAAGGAGAAGGTTCCAAATAGGGAAAGATAGACTCTTGGGGCATTACAGAAGAAGAAGAAGAGAAGAAGAAGAGAAGAAGAAGGAGAAGGAGAAGAAGGAGAAGGAGCCGTCCTTTTTATTCTCTCCTCCTTCTTTTCCTTCTTCTTTTCTTCTTCTTCTCCACTTCCTTCTCCTTCTCCTTCTCCTCCTCCTCCTACTTCTTCTTTTTCTTCTCCTCTTCTTCTCTTTCTTCTTCTACGTAGCTTATTTTCCCCAACTTAGACATATTTAGCTAATTATCCTCCAAGATCACATAATTAGCTTAGTTAGGTAAAAACATCGTAAGAACCTTGGTTAGCTCATTAAAATGACTAATTTAGCTCCAAAATGACATAATAAGCTCATAATGGCCTATTTAATAAATAATGACCTATACTTACCTAATTATCCTCCAAAATGACATAATTACCTCCAAAAAGGCATAATTAGCTAATTTAGCTCGAAGAAGAGAACAAGAGGAGAAGAAATAGGAAAAATGAAAAGAAGGAACAAGAAGAAGAAGAGAAGAAGAAGTGAAGAAGAAGGAGAAGGAGAAGAAGGAGAAGGTGTTGGGGAACGTCGCAAGGGAAACAAAAATTTTCCTACGCGCACGAAGACCTATCATGGTGATGTCCATCTACGAGAGGGGATGAGTGATCTACGTACCCTTGTAGATCGTACAGCAGAAGCGTTAGTGAACGCGGTTGATGTAGTGGAACGTCCTCACGTCCCTCGATCCGCCCCGCGAACAATCCCGCGATCAGTCCCACGATCTAGTACCGAACGGACGGCACCTCCGCGTTCAGCACACGTACAACTCGACGATGATCTCGGCCTTCTTGATCCAGCAAGAGAGACGGAGAGGTAGAAGAGTTCTCCGGCAGCGTGACGGCGCTCCGGAGGTTGGTGATGATCTTGTCTCAGCAGGGCTCCGCCCGAGCTCCGCAGAAACGCGATCTAGAGGAAAAACTATGGAGGTATGTGGTCGGGCAGCCGTGAGAAAGTCATCTCAAATCAGCCCTAAAACCTCCGTATATATAGGTGGGAGGGAGGGGAGGAGGCAGCCTCAAAACCTAAAGGTTTGGCCGAAATTGGAGGTGGAGGAGTCCTACTCCAATCCTACTTGGAGTAGGATTCCACCTTCCCACTTGGAAACTCTTTCCACCTTGTGTTTTTTCCTTCTCAAACCTTATGGGCCTTAGTGGGAACTTATTCCAGCCCACTAGGGGCTGGTTTATCTCTTCCCATAGCCCATGAGACCCCTTGGGGCGTGACACCCCTCCCGATGGTCCCCGGCACCCCTCCCGGCACTCCCGGTACACTACCGATGAGCCCGAAACCTTTCCGGTAATGCACGAAAACCTTCCGGTAACCAAATGAGGTCATCCTATATATCAATCTTCGTTTCCGGACCATTCCGGAAACCCTCGTGACGTCCGTGATCTCATCCGGGACTCCGAACAACATTCGGTAACCAACCATATAACTCAAATACGCATAAAACAATGTCGAACCTTAAGTGTGCAGACCCTGCGGGTTCGAGAACTATGTAGACATGACCCGAGAGACTCCTCGGTCAATATCCAATAGCGGGACCTGGATGCCCATATTGGATCCTACATATTCTACGAAGATCTTATCGTTTGAACCTCAGTGCCAAGGATTCTTAGTTATACCCATATTGGATTCTTATCGGTCAATATCCAATGTCGAACCTGGATGCCCATATTGGATTCTTAGTTCATATAATCCCGTATGTCATTCCCTTTGTCCTTCGGTATGTTACTTGCCCGAGATTCGATCGTCAGTATCCGTATACCTATTTCAATCTCGTTTACTGGAAAGTCTCTTTACTCGTTCCATAATACAAGATCCCGCAACTTACACTAAGTTACATTGCTTGCAAGGCTTGTGTGTGATGTTGTATTACCGAGTGGGCCCCGAGATACCTCTCCGTTCACACGGAGTGACAAATCCCAGTCTTGATCCATACTAACTCAACTAACACCTTCGGAGATACCTGTAGAGCATCTTTATAGTCACCCAGTTACGTTGCGACGTTTGATACACACAAAGCATTCCTCCGGTGTCAGTGAGTTATATGATCTCATGGTCATAGGAATAAATACTTGACACGCAGAAAACAGTAGCAACAAAATGACACGATCAACATGCTACGTCTATTAGTTTGGGTCTAGTCCATCACATGATTCTCCTAATGATGTGATCCCGTTATCAAGTGACAACACTTGCCTATGGCCAGGAAACCTTGACCATCTTTGATCAACGAGCTAGTCAACTAGAGGCTTACTAGGGACAGTGTCTTGTCTATGTATCCACACAAGTATTGTGTTTCCAATCAAATACAATTATAGCATGGATAATAAACAATTATCATGAACTAAGAAATATAATAATAACTAATTTATTATTGCCTCTAGGGCATATTTCCAACAGTCTCCCACTTGCACTAGAGTCAATAATCTAGTTCACATCACCATGTGATTCCAACGAATCCAACACCCATATAGTTATGGGGTCTGATCATGTCTTGCTTGTGAGAGAGGTTTTAGTCAACGGTTCTGAAACTTTCAGATCCGTGCGTTCCTTACAAATCTTTATGTCATCTTATAGATGCTGCTACTACGTGCTATTCAGAAATGCTCCAAATATCCACTCTACTATATGAATCCGTTTCACTACTCATAGTTATTCAGATTAGTGTCAAAGCTTGCATCGACGTTACCCTTTACGACGAACTCTTTAACCACCTCCATAATCGAGAAAAATTCCTTAGTCCATTTGTTACTAAGGATAAATTTTGACCGCTGCTAGTGATTCAAACATGGATCACTCTCTGTACCTCTCAACATACTTTGAGTCAAGGCACACTTCAGGTGCGGTACACAGCATGGCATACTTTAGATTCTACGGCTAAGGCATAGAAGACGACCTTCATCTATTCTCTTTATTCTGCCGTGGTCGGGTTTTGAGTCTTACTCAAATTCACACCTCACAACGCAACCAAGAACTCCTTCTTTGCTGGTTTATTTTGAACTCTTCCAAAAACTTGTCAAGGCATGCATCTTGTTGAAACTTCTATTAAGCGCTTTCGATCTATCTCCATATATCTTTGATGCTCAACCTTCAAGTAGCGTAATCCAGGTACTCCTTTTGAAAACTTTCTTTCAAACAACCTTGTATGCTTTACAGAAATTCTACATTACTTCTGATCCACAATATGTCAACCACATATACCTATCAGAAATTCTATAGTGCTCCCACTCACCTTTTTGGAAATACAAGTTTCTCATAAACCTTGTACACACCCAAAATCTTTGATCATCTCATCAAAGTGCTTATTCCAACTCCGAGTTGCTTGCACCAGTCCATTGAAGGATCACTGGAGCTTGCATACTTGCTAGTATCTTTAGGATCGACAAAACCTTCTGGTTGTATCACATACAATGTTTGCTCAAGGAAACCGTCGAGAAAACAATGTTTTGACATCCTACGTGCAATATTTCATAAATAATGCAGCAACTACTAACATAATTCTAACAGACCTTTAGCATCGCTACGAGTGAGAAAGACTCATCATAGTCAACTGTTTGATCTTGTCGAAAACATCTTTGCGACAAGTCGAGCTTTTCTTAATAGCGACTTATCACCATCATCGTCTGTCTTCTTTTAAAGATCCATTTTACCCAATAGTCCCATGACCATCAAGTAGTTCTACCAAAGTCTACACTTTGTTTTCACACATGGATCCTCTCTCGAATTTTATGGCTTCCAGCCATTTGTCGGAATCTGGGCCCACCATCGCTTTCTCCATAACTCGTAGGTTCACTGTTGCTCAACAACATGACCTCCAAGACAGGGTTACCGTACTACTCTGCAGCAGTACGCGACCTTGTCGACCTACGAGGTTTGTAGTAACTTGATTCGAAGCTTAATGATCACCATCATCAGCTTCCACTTCAATTGGTGTAGGCGCCACAGGAACAACTTCCTACGCCCTGCTACACACTGGTTGAAGTGATGGTTCAATAACCTCATCAAGTTCTACTACCCTCCCACTCAATTCTTTCGAGAGAAACCTTTTCTCGAGAAAGGATCCGTTTCTAGAAACAAACACTTTGCTTTCGGATCTGAGATAGGAGATGTACCCAACTGTTTTGGATATCCTGTGAAGATGCATTTATCCGCTTTGGGTTCGAGCTTATCAGACTGAAACTTTTTCACATAAGTTTCGAAGCCCCAAACTTTCAAGAAACGACAGTTTAGATTTCTCTAAACCTCAGTCTATACTATGTCATCTCAACGGAAATACGCGGTGCCCCATTTAAAGTGAATGTGGTTGTCTCTAATGCATAACCCATAAACGATAATGGTAATTCGATAAGAGACATCCTAGCATGCACCATACTAAATAGTGCGTGGCTAGACACATCATCACACCATGATGTTCCAGGTGGCATGAACTGTGAAATAATTTCCACATTGTCTTAACTGTGTACCAAAAACTCGTAACTCAGATATTCATTTCTATGATCATATCGTAGACAGTTCATCCTCTTGTTACGACGAACTTCACTCTGAAACAGAATTGAACTTTTCAATATTTCAGACTTGTGATTCATTAAGTAAATACTCCTGTATCTACTCAAGTCGTCAGTGAAGTAAGAACATAATGATATCCACTGCGTGCCTCAACATTCACTGGACTGCATTCATCAAAATGTATCACTTCCAACAAGTTACTATCTTGTTTCATCTCAATGAAAACAAGGCCTTGCTCATGTGGTATGATTTGCATGTCACTAGTGATTCGAAATCAGGTGAGTAAAGATCCATCAGCATGGAGCCTCTTCATGCAATTTATACTAACATGACTCAAGTGGCAGTGCCACAAGTAAGTGGTACTATCATCATTTAACTCGTATCTTTTGGCACCAATGTGTAACACTACAATCGAGATTCAATAAACCATTGAAGGTGATTATTCAAGCAAATAGAGTAACCATTATTCCTTTTGAATGAATAATCGTATTGCAATAAACACGATCCAATCATGTTCATGCTTAACGCAAGCACCAAATAACAATTATTTAGGTTCAACACCAATCCCGATGGTAAAGGGGCGTGTGACGTTTGATCATATCAACCTTGGAAACACTTCCAACACGTATCGTCACCTCACCTTTAGCTAGTCTCCGTTTATGCCGTAGCTTTCATTTCGCGTTACTAATCACTTAGCAACCGAACCAGTATCCAATACCCTCGTGCTACTAGGAGTACTAGTAAAGTACACATCAATATTATGTATATCAAATATACTTCTCTCGACTTTTGCCAGCCTTCTTATCTACCAAGTATCTAGAGTTGCTCCGCCTCAGTGAATGTTCCCCTTATTACAGAAGCACTTAGTCTCGGGTTTGGGTTTAATCTTGGGTCTCTTCATTAGTGCAGGAACTGTTTTGCCGTTTCACGAAGTATCCCTTCTAGCCCTCGCCTTTCTTGAAGCTTAGTGGTTTTTCAAACCATCAACTATTGATGCTCCTTCTTGATTTCTACTTTCGCAGTGTCAAACGTCGCGAATCTCTCAAAGATCATTGTATCTATCCTTGATATGTTATAGTTCATCACGAAGCTCTCAAAGCTTGGTGGCAGTGACTTTTGGAGAACCATCACTATCTCATCTGGAAGATTAGCTCCCACTTGATTCAAGTGATTGTCGTACTCACACAATCTGAGCACACGCTCAACGATTGAGCTTTTCTCCTTTACTTTGTGGTCAAAGAATTTTGTTGGAGGTCTCGTACCTCTTAACAAGGGCACAAGCATGAAATCACAATTTCATCTCTTTAGAACATCACTTATGTTCCGTGACGTTTAAAACATTTTCGGTGCCTTGCTTCCAAGCCATTAAGTACTTTGCACTGAACTATCGTGTAGTCATCAGGAACGTGTATGTCGGATGTTCACAGCATCCACAGACGACGCTCGAGGTGCAGCACACCGAGTGGTGCATTAAGGACATAAGCCTTCTGCGCAGCAACGAGGACAATCCTCGGTTTTACAGACTCAGTCTGCAAAGTTTGCTACTATCAATTTTCAACTAAATTTTCTCTAGGAACATAAAAAAACAGTAGAGCTATAGCGCAAGCTACATCGTAATTCGCAAAGACCATTAGACTATGTTCATGACAATTAGTTCAATTAATCATATTACTTAAGAACTCCCACTCAAAAAGTACATCTCTCTAGTCATTTGAGTGGTACATGATCCAAATCCACTATCTCAAGTCCGATCATCACGTGAGTCGAGAATAGTTTCAGTGGTAAGCATCCCTATGCTAATCATATCAACTATACGATTCATGCTCGACCTTTCGGTCTCATGTGTTCCGAGGCCATGTCTGCACATGCTAGGCTCGTCAAGCTTAACCCAAGTGTTCTGCGTGTGCAACTGTTTTGCACCCGTTGTATGTGAACGTTGAGTCTATCACACCCGATCATCACGTGGTGTCTCGAAACGAAGAACTGTCGCAACGGTGCACAGTCGGGGAGAACACAGTTTCGTCTTGAAATTTTAGTGAGAGATCACCTCATAATGCTACCGTCGTTCTAAGCAAAATAAGGTGCATAAAAGGATTAACATCACATGCAATTCATAAGTGACATGATATGGCCATCATCACGTGCTTCTTGATCTCCATCACCAAAGCACCGACACGATCTTCTTGTCACCGGCGCCACACCATGATCATCCATCAACGTGTTGCCATCGGGGTTGTCGTGCTACTTATGCTATTACTACTAAAGCTACATCCTAGCAAAATAGTAAACGCATCTGCAAGCACAAACGTTAGTATAAAGACAACCCTATGGCTCCTGCCGGTTGCCGTACCATCGACGTGCAAGTCGATATTTCTATTACAACATGATCATCTCATACATCCAATATATCACATCACATCGTTGGCCATATCACATCACAATCATACCCTGCAAAAACAAGTTAGACGTCCTCTAATTTTGTTGTTGCATGTTTTACGTGGTGACCGAGGGTATCTAGTAGGATCGCATCTTACTTACGCAAACACCACAACGGAGATATATGAGTTGCTATTTAACCTCATCCAAGGACCTCCTCGGTCAAATCCGATTCAACTAAAGTTGGAGAAACAGTCACTTGCCAGTCATCTTTGAGCAAAGGGGGTTACTCGTAACGATGAAACCAGTCTCTCGTAAGCGTACGAGTAATGTCGGTCCAAGCCGCTTCAATCCAACAATACCGCGGAATCAAGAAAAGACTAAGGAGGGAAGCAAAACGCACATCACCGCCCACAAAAACTTTTGTGTTCTACTCGAGAAGACATCTACGCATGAACCTAGCTCATGATGCCACTGTTGGGGAACGTCGCAAGGGAAACAAAAATTTTCCTACGCGCACGAAGACCTATCATGGTGATGTCCATCTACGAGAGGGGATGAGTGATCTACGTACCCTTGTAGATCATACAGCAGAAGCGTTAGTGAACGCGGTTGATGTAGTGGAACGTCCTCACGTCCCTCGATCCGCCCCGCGAACAATCCCGCGATCAGTCCCACGATCTAGTACCGAACGGACGGCACCTCCGCGTTCAGCACACGTACAACTCGACGATGATCTCGGCCTTCTTGATCCAGAAAGAGAGACGGAGAGGTAGAAGAGTTCTCCGGCAGCGTGACGGCGCTCCGGAGGTTGGTGATGATCTTGTCTCAGCAGGGCTCCGCCCGAGCTCCGCAGAAACGCGATCTAGAGGAAAAACTATGGAGGTATGTGGTCGGGCAGCCGTGAGAAAGTCGTCTCAAATCAGCCCTAAAACCTCCGTATATATAGGTGGGAGGGAGGGGAGGAGGCAGCCTCAAAACCTAAAGGTTTGGCCGAAATTGGAGGTGGAGGAGTCCTACTCCAATCCTACTTGGAGTAGGATTCCACCTTCCCACTTGGCAACTCTTTCCACCTTGTGTTTTTTCCTTCTCAAACCGTATGGGCCTTAGTGGGAACTTATTCCAGCCCACTAGGGGCTGGTTTATCTCTTCCCATAGCCCATGAGACCCCTTGGGGCGTGACACCCCTCCCGATGGTCCCCGGCACCCCTCCCGGCACTCCCGGTACACTACCGATGAGCCTGAAACCTTTCCGGTAATGCACGAAAACCTTCCGGTAACCAAATGAGGTCATCCTATATATCAATCTTCGTTTCCGGACCATTCCGGAAACCCTCGTGACGTCCGTGATCTCATCCGGGACTCCGAACAACATTCGGTAACCAACCATATAACTCAAATACGCATAAAACAACGTCGAACCTTAAGTGTGCAGACCCTGCGGGTTCGAGAACTATGTAGACATGACCCGAGAGACTCCTCGGTCAATATCCAATAGCGGGACCTGGATGCCCATATTGGATCCTACATATTCTACGAAGATCTTATCGTTTGAACCTCAGTGCCAAGGATTCATATAATCCCGTATGTCATTCCCTTTGTCCTTCGGTATGTTACTTGCCCGAGATTCGATCATCAGTATCCGTATACCTATTTCAATCTCGTTTACTGGCAAGTCTCTTTACTCGTTCCGTAATACAAGATCCCGCAACTTACACTAAGTTACATTGCTTGCAAGGCTTGTGTGTGATGTTGTATTACCGAGTGGGCCCCGAGATACCTCTCCGTTCACACGGAGTGACAAATCCCAGTCTTGATCCATACTAACTCAACTAACACCTTCGGAGATACCTGTAGAGCATCTTTATAGTCACCCAGTTACGTTGCGACGTTTGATACACACAAAGCATTCCTCCGGTGTCAGTGAGTTATATGATCTCATGGTCATAGGAATAAATACTTGACACGCAGAAAACAGTAGCAACAAAATGACACGATCAACATGCTACGTCTATTAGTTTGGGTCTAGTCCATCACATGATTCTCCTAATGATGTGATCCCGTTATCAAGTGACAACACTTGCCTATGGCCAGGAAACCTTGACCATCTTTGATCAACGAGCTAGTCAACTAGAGGCTTACTAGGGACAGTGTTTTGTCTATGTATCCACACAAGTATTGTGTTTCCAATCAATACAATTATAGCATGGATAATAAACGATTATCATGAACTAAGAAATATAATAATAACTAATTTATTATTGCCTCTAGGGCATATTTCCAACAGAAGGAGCCCTCCTCCTTCTGCTCTCCTCCTTCTTTTCCTTCTTCTTTTCTTCTTCTTCTCATCTTCCTTCTCCTTCTCCTTCTCCTCCTCCTCCTCCTTCTTCTTGTTTTTCTTCTCCTCTTCTTCTCTTTCTTCTTCTACGTAGCTTATTTTCACCAACATAGACATACTTAGCTAATTATCCTCCAAAATGACATAATTACCTTAGTTAGGTAAAAACATCATAAGAACCTTGGTAAGCTCATTAAAATGACTAATTTAGCTCCAAAATGACATAATAAGCTCATAATGGCATCAGAACCTTCGATGAATCATGAATATTATATACTTAGCTTGTTTTCCTCTAAAATGACATAATTATCCCATTTAGCTCCAAAAAGACATACTTAGATAATTTAGATCCAAGAAGAGGAGAAGAGAAGAAATGAAAAGAAGGAAGAAGAAGAAGAAGAAGAAGAGAAGAAGAAGAGAAGGAGAAGGAGGAGGAGAAGGACAAGGAGGAGCCTTCTTCTCCTTCTTCTCCTCCTCCTTCTTCTTCTTCTCATCTTATTCTCTTCTTATTCTTCTTCCTTATTTTCATTTCTCCTCTTCTCCTCTTCTTGGAGCTAAATTAGCTAAGTATGTCTTTTTGGAGCTAAATGGATATGAAACTTACTTATTTCTTATCCTCTTCATCTAGTGTTGTTCTTCTAACTTACTTATTTCCCATTTTGCAAATTACATTCAATTCACGGAAGCTTGGATTATATTGATGGAGTGCTTCAATATGGTTTCTTCTAAAATGGCTTCACAGAAGCTTGGATTGAAATTATTGTAGTAAATGGATATGAAACTTTGTATGTATGGATGAAACTAGTGTAATATATGGTTTGGTACGGATGAAATTTGCATAGTATCTATGTATTATGGATGAAACTTATTTTTATATGGTTACGAGTATGGGTAGTTTGTGCGAAATATATTATGTCATTTGGAGCCTTTGTGTGAAATATATTATGTCATGTGGGGCAGTTTGTGTTAAATATATTGCTAATTTGTGTGAAAATTGTTGGATATTATTAAAAATAAAATAAACAATGGCAGTTTGGAGCCTTTGTCATGTGCCCACCGACGGCAAAGGAGCTACAGCAAACGGCAAAGGGCCCAAACTGGCCTGTTGAATCAAACTGGGTGCCCCCTTTGCCGTCTGAGATGCTGGTGTGCAGACAACAATGGGTAAAATGGCAAATGGCACAGGGACAGGTTAGAGGGTGTGACGCCCTCGATTTAATCGTACGCTAAACATACACGCAAATGCGTACGACCAAACCCAAGGACTCACGAGAAGATATCACAACACAACTCTAGACACAAATAAAATAACATCAGCTTCATATTACAAGCCAGGGGCCTCGAGGGCTAGAATACGAAAGATCGATAAACACACGAGTCAGCGGAAGCAACAAATATCTGAGTACAGACATAAAACATGGGGTGCCTTAGAGAAGGCTAGCACAAAAGATACAACGATCGAACGAGGCGAGGCCTCCTGCCTGGGAACCTCCTAACTACTCCTGATCATCAGCGGCCTCCATGTAGTAGTAGGCACCATCGGGGTAGCAGTCGTCGGGGGCGGGGACCTCCATCTCCTGGGCTCCATCATCTGGTCGCAGCAAACGGATCAAGGGAACAAGGGGGGAGCAAAGCAGCGGTGAGTACTCATCCAAAGTACCCGCAAGTCTTACATCAGAACTATTCTAATTATGCATCAGTATCAAAGAAGGGGGTTATATGTGGACTGACTGCAGCAATGCGAGAATAGAGAGGGAAGGCCTAGTCCTATCGAAGACTAGCGTCTTCACGGGTCTTGCAGCAATAGACGAGAGTAGATCAGGGGTAAAACATTAATAGTCATGTTGTTGCAACAATATTAAAGTGAGGTCACGCCTAAAGATCCTCCCTCGACTCCCTGTGAGGAAGCAATCCCGAGGCAAACTAATTCCAGTTAAGTAACAATTGTAGTTGTAAAAGATCGGGGCACAACTCCAAGTCGTCCTGTAACCGTGGACACGGCTATCCGAATAGTTAATTTTCATCCCTGCAGGGGTGCACCACATGTCCCGTCACGCTCGATAACACTCTGGCCGGACATACTTTTCTGGGTCCTGCCCGGCCTCGGAATATCGACACGTCGCAGCCCCACCTAAGACTAATCAGAGAGGCCAGCCCGCCAGTCTAAATCCTAAGCACAAAGGGTTCGTGGGCCTTCCCCTTCACGCTCCTGCACGTGGAGTGGGCGGCCGACGTCAGTCCTAGCATCCCTTAATCACAAGCGCGATGCATCTCGGGACCACTCGGGCGCGCGCCGCTACATTGCTGGCATCTGAAAAGCTTCGGCTGATACCGCGACGCCGAGTACCCATAATTCTTCCCGCGTAGCCGGTTAGTGCGAAAAGGTCTCCGACCAACCCAGATCAAATACCCAAATCCGTTAGCATTTTAATTAGGCCATCAGCACAGTCTCACGGGAAACCACCCGTCTTACAACTAATCACCAATGATCCCAGTAACATGGTCGAGTAACTGTGTGGTTGTAACATCGGGGGAATCCGAGGTATCACCCTCGTTGGACTCCGAACGATGTACCCGTCAAGGTGGGCTTAGAGGAATCACCCTCGGGGGTCCCACACTCGCGGAGTTGAACGACAGAGGCGTCATCGGGAATGGTGAAAGAGGAATCACCCTCGATAACCACGACCGACTAGCTATACTACAGAGATATCATCAGGAGTACTTAGCGAGGTGTCACCCTCGGTACCCGATAGTATCCCTGTAGCGTCGTACAATGAAGGGGGGTGAACGTGCTGTGTCGGGTCTGGCTCGTCGATCAGAGATCGAGATTTGAAAACAAGCGGGGCAACTGGACTACGGGGTCAGAGGGGAAGACTGCTCCATCTATACTAAGCAGTTTAAAGGATACAGGACTGAAAGTAGCAGTTCATCAAAAACAGGCTATGCATCAGATATAGGAGCTAACTACAACAGTAGCAAAATACTAATGCAAGCAGTAGGAAGAAAGACATAGGCGATATAGGAATGATCAAGGGGAGTTTGCTTGCCTTGCTGCTCTGCGGCAAAGGACTGATCGGCAGGGTCGTAGATGTACCCGGCAGCAGCGTCAGTCTCGGGGTCTACCGGTAAGAAGAGGGGGAAGAAACAATAAATAATAGCACCGATGCAACACAAAGCATGACATGGAAAGATGCAGGCTAGACATGAGCTAACGCAGCAACATCCGTCATAGACGGGTCGGAAGAATATCTGACGATATTTTCCGGGTCTCGGGCTGCTACCGGTTACACTGGAAACGATGGAAAAGTTCCAAGTTTGCTATGCTAGGGACGCGTGACAGACGAACGGGCCGTGTATCCGGGTTCGTCTCGTTTTGCTGATCAACTTTCATGTTGAAATTATTTCGATCTGACTTACGAATTATTTAATATTAATTTTCAAATTTATATTAATTACTTAGGAATTAAAAAACATATTTAAATGATTTAATAAAATCCTATTATGACATCATCGCGATGTCAGGCTGACATCAACATTTGACCGGTCAACTGACCAGCGGGTCCCGAACGTCATAGGCACAAGTTTTTATTAAGATTAATTATTAATTAATCAGATTAATTTAGTGGGGGCCCCACGTGTCATACTCTAATTATTCTAATTAATTAATTTAACTAATGTATATCTATTTATTTATTTATTTAATAAAACATTATTTTTAATTATCGCGTGGGGCCTCCCTGTCATAGACAGCGGGTGCGTTGGCCCCACCGGTAAGTGACCCAAGGCTATTTACTCATCTTTTTTTATTAGATACCTAACCGTGCAAATACCGTATTCGTCTAAATATCCATATACGCAAATACATACATCACATCTCATACATACATACATACATACATACGCATCTAATACGTCATTTGTTTTTTATTTCTTTTCTCTCTCAACACTCATCTCTCTCTCTGTGTTAACAGATTAACACAGAACAACTCTCTGCTAACTAACATAGAAGAACCTAAACTTCAATCCCTCCTACCGGAGTCTACCGTCGACGGATCGAGGCCTCGTTTGCCGGAACGGAACCGGGACGGTGAGGAGATCGACACGGTGGGAGGAGCCCGAGGAGGGGCTCACCGACGGTGACGAGACGGCCCGATGAAGCCGGAGTTCGCACGAAGGTGAAGGTGACGACGGTGACGCAGTTCCGGTGAAGACGGGCGTGCCGGCGAGGAGGAGCCGGCCGGAGGTTCGCCGAGAGGGGCCCCGGTGAGGAGGGGCCCCCGAAGATGGAGCCGCCGACGGGGAGGGGCTCGGCCGGCGGGGCTCCCGGGGTCGGTCTCCAGGGGGGGTGCCGTGCTGGGAGAACCAGGGGCCTCGGCCGGCGGGATGGAGGCCGAGGGGGGGGCTCGCCGCGGGAGGGAGGAGGCCGTGAGGGGGGCGGCTCGCCGCCTGAGGAGGAGGAGGCCGTGGGGGGGCGACGGGGGAGCTCGCCGGCCGGGAGAGGGGAGGCGCGCCGGCCAGGGAGGGGGGCGAGGTGGAGGAGGGGCGCGACGGGAGGGGAGCCTAGGTGGGAGTTATCGGGCGTGGGGGAGAGAGAGGTCTCGTGGCGTGGGGGGCAGAGGAATAACGAGAGAGAGGGCTCTCGTGGGGGGGGGGGGTTACGGGAGAGAGAGAGCGTGGGTGGGTGGGGTTGTCGGTGGGAGGGGGTGGTTGGCGCTGAGATGGGGAGTGGCGGCGCTCGGTGGGGGAGGGAGTAGCGAGCCAGGGGGGCTCTAGGGTTTGGGTGCAGGGGGGCGCGGGGGGGGGGGGGGGGGGGGGGCTGGCCCGTTGGCCCTTTTGGCCCAGCCAGGCCACGGGGTGGGGGTTGCCTTCTCCTTTTTTTTCGTTTTGTTTTATTTTGCCTTTTCCCTTTTCTATTATTTCTTTCTTTCATTATTTATTTTACTATTTGATTTTTCTTTTTAAATACTTTCTTTTATTATACTTTCTTTTACAATTTATTATACATACTTTTAATTCTTTCTTTCGTATACATATCCGTTTAATATTTGTAATGAACTTATAAAGTACTTTTCGTTTGTTTTCAAATTTTGAATCCGGACAAAACTCGAATCAACGCGGGTCCGAGATGGGAATTCGATGACGTGGCATCATTAGCGGGTGATCACTGTAGCTTAATCACCATAATTACTGTAGCAAAAGTCGAGGATGTCACAATTCTCCTCTACTAAGAAGAATTCTCGCCCCGAGAATTAAGAGGTAGAAGGAAAGAGCCCGGGGTATTTATCACGAAGATGATCCTCGCGTTCCCAAGTGGCTTCATCTTCAGAGTGATTTGACCACGGCACCTTAAGGAACTTGGTGGCCTTGCGACGAGTCTTACGTTCAGCTTGGTCGAGAATGCGGACCGGATGCTCTTTATAAGAGAGGTCTTGTTGTAGCTCAAGCATATCATGATCCACTGCTCGAATAGGGTCCTTGAAGCAGCGACGGAGCTGAGAAACATGGAAGACATCGTGAACCTGAGAAAGGTTCGCCGGCAGTTCCAATTGATAAGCCACTCTTCCACGCCTTTCGAGAACAGTGAAAGGACCAATATAACGAGGAGCTAACTTGCCCTTGATTCCGAAACGGTGTGCACCTCTCATTGGTGTGACACGAAGATAAGCCTTTTCGCCAGGTTGATAGACCATATCCTGATGATGACGGTCATACTGACTCTTCTGACGAGACTGAGCAGCCTTCAGATTCTCATGAATAATGCGGACTTGATCTTCGGCATGTTGAATAATATCCGGACCGAAGAGTGATCGTTCCCTAGTTTCTGACCAATTCAGAGGAGTCCGACACCTTCGCCCATACAATACTTCGAAAGGGGCCATCTTCAGACTAGCTTGATAGCTATTGTTGTAAGAGAACTCGGCATACGGGAGAGATTCCTCCCATTTCTTATCGAAATAAATGACACAAGCTCGAAGCATGTCCTCGAGAATTTGGTTGACTCATTCAACTTGTCCCTGGGATTGAGGATGAAATGCAGTGCTGAAGGACAGATGAGTCCCCATAGCCTTTTGAAAACTTTCCCAGAATTTCGAAGTGAACAAGCTGCCACGGTCCGAACTGATTACCAGCGGAATAACGTGAAGTGAAACAACTCTTGACATATAAGGATCTGCCAGCTGACTAGCATTAATCGTTTCTTTGACGGCCAGGAAATGTGCAACTTTGGACAGTCGATCAATGACGACAAGAATAGCATCATTACCTTTCTGAGATCAGGGAAAACCAGTGACAAAGTCCATTTCAACGTGGTCCCATTTCCACTCGGAAATAGAGATGGGCTGGAGAGTTCCAGCAGGCTTTTGGTGTTCTGCTTTGATACGCCGGCATATATCACATTCTGCCACATAGCGTGCAATGTCTTGTTTCATATTGGGCCACCCGAATCTTTGTCGGATGTCTTGGTACATCTTGGTACTACCCGGGTGAATAGACAGTGGTGTGTCATGAGCTTCTTCCATCACCTTCCCAGTCATCCTGAGATTTTCCTTCCTATTTGGGACGAATAGGCGACGCTTGAAATACAAGGCGCCACCTTCATCAACAGTGAAAAAGGAGGGTTTACCCTTCGCAATATAGCTCTTAATCCTGTCGACATCATCGTCAAAGTCTTGTATATTCTTTATGGAGCTCACAAGATCTGGTTCAACCACTAGGTTACTGAGGGATCCCTGATTATCAACACGAAGGTTCATCTTTTGATACTCTTCAGGAGGCGGAACAAGGTAACCCTGAGGAACAATGTGGAGGTTCAGCTTACGGAATTCCTCTTGCAGACGATCGTGAACCTGATGAACCTGGAGGTGGTTGCAGTATGACTTGCGACTTAAGGCATCAGCAATTACATTAGCCTTGCCAGGGGTATATGATATACTACAGTCAAAATCTTCTATACACTCCATCCATCTTTGTTGACGCAGGTTCAGCTCCGGTTGAGTGAACAAGTACTTCAGACTTTGATGGTCGGTGTAGATTTCACAGCGATTACCGACAAGGTATTGTCGCCATTCCTTCAATGCATGAATGACTGCGGCAAGCTCGAGATCATGAACTAGGTAGTTCTCTTCATGAGCATGGAGTTGACGTGAAGCATAAGCGATCACCTTGCGATCCTGCATTAGGACACAACCTATTCCTTGACGAGAAGCATCAGAGTATATGACGAAATCCGTTTTCGTATCTGGAGGAGCAAGTACTGGAGCGGACGTCAGTTTGTCCTTGAGTGCCTGGAAACTTTCCTGACATTTATCAGTCCATTCATACTTAACACCTTTGTGAAGCAGGGTGGTTAAGGGCTTCGCAATCTTGGAGAAGTTCTCGACGAATCGACGGCAAAAGCTGCGAGTTCGAGAAAACTTTTGACTTGCTTGACATTCTTCGGGGGAGTCCAGTCAAGAATAGCTTGAATTCGTTCGGGGTTGACCGCAATACGATCCTTGGAAATCACATGACCAAGGTAAGTCACTTCATCTAGCCAAAACTCACATTTGGAATACTTCGCATAGAGTTTATGCTCCCGAAGCTTATCCAGTACAAGACGAAGATGCTCAGCATGCCCTTCTTTGTTCTTTGAAAACACCAGAATATCATCCAGATATACCACGGCAAATTTGTCGAGGTAGTCCATGAATATATAATTCATCAGTAGAGAGAAGGTTGCCGGTGCATTGGTTAAGCCGAAGGACATGACGGTGTACTCGTATAATCCATATCGAGTAACAAAGGCGGTCTTTGGAATATCCTCCTTGCGAACACGGATTTGGTGGTATCCCAATCTCAAGTCGAGCTTAGAGAAAACGGTGGAACCAGCAAGTTGATCATACAAATCATTTATCCGAGGGAGAGGATATTTGTTTTGAATAGTGGCCTGGTTGATAGGACGATAGTCTTGAACCAATCGATTTGTCCCATCCTTCTTCTTAACAAAGAGAGAAGGTGCTCCCCAAGCAGAGGAACTCGAACGGAAGAAACCCACACGGAGCGAGTTGTCAATTTCTTGCTTAAGTTCAAGGAGCTCATGTGGTGGCATTTTATAAGGACGCTTGGCAATAGGAGTGGTACCGGGTACCAAGTCAATGACAAACTCGACAGCTCGAGCAGGGGGAATCCCCGGAAGTTCTTCTGGAAAGACATCTTGAAATTCTCGGACCACTGGTATGTTTTCAATCCCGTCAAGAGGCGACGCATTTAATGCATTCAAAGCATACAGCCGTGCCTCAACATTACGGACGAGATGAGCATGGTAGCTTATTACTTCATCTGAAGGGTGTAGGAGGTGGACGGTCTTGGTGGCACAAACGATCGATGCCGTATGAGCTTTCAACCAGTCCATCCCCAATATGAGATCAATGTTGGATGACTTTAGTAGGATGGGGTTGGCAAGGAATTCTAATCCTTCAATTTCAACTAGAACATGGGGGCAAACCACAGAGGTTCGGCATTCGCCCCCAGGGGTGTTTACCACTATCGGATGTTCATCGCTTCGCTCCTAATGTCATGCATGTATGCAAAATTTTCCGACATAAAGGAATGCGATGCTCCTGTATCAAACAATACAGAAGCAGGTACTGAGTTAACGAGAAGTGTACCCATCACGGTAGCAGGCTGGTCTTGAGCTTGACACATATCAATGTTGTTGGCCTCACCACGAACATAAGCAGGCTTAGCGTTGAAGTTGCGGTTCTGGTTGTTGCCACGGCCAGTTGCGGGAAGTGCCAGCTCATTCGGATTCTGCCTGCAGTCTCTAGCACGGTGACCTGGACGGCCACACTTGAAGCACAGCCCGTCCTCAGGACGGGAAGGAGGAACTCGAGGCGGTGGAGCTGGGAGCCTCGGCTGCCTAGGTGGTGGAGGAGGCAGGCGAGGTGCAGCATAGGACGGCCTCGGAGTAGGAGCAGGTGCATGGTACATGTTGTTGGGAATCCCGATCTTCCGCTTCTGTGCAGATGAGCCCGAAGATGAGCCCATGTCACGGTTGCGCTTGCTGCTATCTTTGTATTCCTGCAGACCAGTCTCAACCTGAATAGCCTTGTTCACCAGGATGGCAAAGTCAGCATAGTCCTGAACGAGGAGTGTCAGCTTGATATCAGAGTGGAGGCCTTCACGGAACTTCTCTTGCCTGCGTGCATCAGTCGCAATGTCTTCTTCAGCATAGCGAGACAATTCCAGAAATTCCCGCTGATAAGCATCCACAGTCTTGTTGCCCTGGACCAAGTTGCGGAACTCACGCTTCCTTCGGTCCATGATTCCCTGGGGAATGTATCGAGCACGGAAAGCAGACTTGAACTCTGCCCAAGTGATGATAGTCCCATCGGGCTGAGAGCGCCTGTGACTGTCCCACCATTGAGCAGCGGGACCCTTCAGAAAGTAGGCGGCAAAGTTGACATAGCTCGCCAGGGGCACATTGGCAGACTCCAGCTCATAGGAAATGTCACGGAATCAGTCATCAGCATCTAGAGGCTGAGTTGAGCTGCGGTAGATCGCAGGGTTGAGACGGCAGAAGTCTTGCAGTGTCACACCTTGCGGTTGGTTCATGTTCGGCCTTTGGAACTGATCCATGAGCCCTTGCATAAACTGGCGGTTCAGCTTAAACTGTTGGATCATCCCCGCCATATACTCAGGAGGCGGGGGTGGTGCATCGTTGGTAGGGGCACGCGGGCGGCCAGCTGGTCTAACCATCCTGTTAAATATTTAGCAGGGGTAGTTTAGCTCAAAGTAATTGCAAAGTCATCGCACGCATTCATGAAGTAATTAAGCATTATGAAAGGGAAATGCGATAGATACTCCATAGTAGTTGAGTTCGACATACAGACCCATACATAAGTTTGATTAGAGACTAACGATTACAAATTCGAAATTTGGCGATAGCCCGGACGCATTAGACGATACCCTGGACTCACTAGGCGGCGCGCAGGCACGCGGTGGAAGAGTACCACAACGAGATGTAGCGATAAGGCTACATCAACGTCGGAGAGGACTATCGAATCCTGGTAGCTGGCGGTGATAGAAGGTAGGGACAGGACCGTGTGTCCCGTTGTGACTCTGGTGAGGGTAACGCATCCAGTCGAGGAGCTGAGGTCCAAGTGCAGGGGTTCTACCCCCAACATCAGTCCACTCGAGAGCTGATGGTAGCTCTGTCCTACTCGGCTCGCGGATGCGCATAGGTGGAACCCTCGGACAGTGTGATGGCTGTAGCTCTGTCACCGCGTCGTAAAGACGAACGCACATAGCATACAGCTCCACGGTCAGAGCTCGGAAAGCATGATCCATTGCCTCAGTGTACTGCACCAGAATCCGCGCGTCGTAGCGACGCGTCACGTAGGGGGCGCAAACAGCGACGTAGGAACGGTCGCTGCACTCCCGAATGTCAGAAGCGTAGGCAGTGAGATCACACCCAGTCTCATCCCCAGCAGGAGCATGCGGGAGGTATCTGAAAGGGCTCTCCTCCAGGTGAGGGTACGCTCCACGGAGACGGGTGATGGCGATGTAGGCCGCATCATGGACGGCCATCTCGACCGACACTCCAATACCACAGAACACGTGGCGCTCGAGGGTCTCGCCGCCCCTCTGGTCGAAGATGCGAACCTCAGCCTAGTACTGGTACTGGTTATACTCGCGGAAATCCTCGAACACAGTGTACTCGGGGTACCAGCGATATCCCAGCCTGGTCAGGAGATCGACCAAAATGGTCGGGAACCAGTCGTCTCAGTGGCCTGTGTCAGGCGCACGTGCTGTCTTACGGGACGCATCTGAAAATAAGATTGACGGATGTCAATGACAGTGTGTGTAATACATATTCAGGAGAAAAAGAGTAGATAGTCCAGCGCTCCGGATCGATGTGATTCGAGAACCTAATGTTAGAGTTAGTAAAATCTTTGACCCGAAAGAGAAGAGAAAGTAGAGCCCAGAGTATAGGAAAGGAGAAAAAGATACTAATACCACCCAATTGAGATGTGGGCCCGTAAGCCACAACATCAGTGTTAGTAAAGTTTTTCAAACACTAGACTCAACTTCGGCCAAGGAGTTGGAAAGGGGGCTACCTACAGGCAGTTGGCTCTGATACCAACTTGTGACGCCCTCGATTTAATCGTACTCTAAACATACACGCAAATGCGTACGACCAAACCCAAGGACTCACGGGAAGATATCACAACACAACTCTAGACACAAATAAAATAACATCAGCTTCATATTACAAGCTAGGGGCCTCGAGGGCTAGAATACGAAAGCTCGATAACCACACGAGCCAGCGGAAGCAACAAATATCTGAGTACAGACATAAAACATAGGGTGCCTTAGAGAAGGCTAGCACAAAAGATACAACGATCGAACGAGGCGAGGCCTCCTGCCTGGGAACCTCCTAACTACTCCTGATCATCAGCGGCCTCCACGTAGTAGTAGGCACCGTCGGGGTAGCAGTCGTCGGCGGCGGGGACCTCCATCTCCTGGGCTCCATCATCTGGTCGCAGAAAACGGATCAAGGGAACAAGGGGGCAGCAAAGCAGCCGTGAGTACTCATCCAAAGTACCCGCAAGTCTTACATCAGAACTATTCTAATTATGCATCAGTATCAAAGAAGGGGGTTATATGTGGACTGACTGCAGCAATGCGAGAATAGAGAGGGAAGGCCTAGTCCTATCGATGACTAGCATCTTCAGGGGTCTTGCAGCAATAGACGAGAGTAGAACAAGGGTAAAACATTAATAGTCATATTGTTGTAGAAATATTAAAGTGAGGTCACGCCTAAAGATCCTCCCTCGACTCCCTGCGAGGAAGCAATCCGGAGGCAAACTAATTCCAGTTAAGTAACAGTTGTAGTTGTAAAAGATCGGGGCACAACTCCAAGTCGTCCTGTAACCGTGGACACGGCTATCCGAATAGTTAATTTTCATCCCTGCAGGGGTGCACCACATGTCCCGTCACGCTCGATAACACTCTGGCCGGACATACTTTTCTGGGTCCTGCCCGGCCTCGGAATATCGACACATCGCAGCCCCACCTAAGACTAATCAGAGAGGCCAGCCCGCCGGTCTAAATCCCAAGCACAAAGGGTTCATGGGCCCAGTTCCCCTTCACGCTCCTGCACGTGGCGTGGGCGGCGACGTTAGTCCTAGCATCCCTAATCACAAGCGCGATACATCTCGGGACCACTCGGGCGCGCGCCGCTACATTGCTGGCATCTGAAAAGCTTCGCCTGATACCGCGACGCCGAGTACCCATAATTCTTCCCGCGTAGCCGGTTAGTGCGAAAAGGTCTCCGACCAACCCAGATCAAATACCCAAATCCATTAGCATTTTAATTAGGCCATCAGCACAGTCTCACGGGAAACCACCCATCTTACAACTAATCACCAATGATCCCAGTAACATGGTCGAGTAACTGTGTGGTTGTAACATCGGGGGAATCCGAGGTATCACCCTCGTTGGACTCCGAACGATGTACCCGTCAAGGTTGGCTTAGAGGAATCAACCTCGGGGGTCCCACACTCGTGGGGTTGCACGACAGAGGCGTCATCGGGAATGGTGAAAGAGGAATCACCCTCGATAACCACGACCGACTAGCTATACTACAGAGATATCATCAGGAGTACTTAGCGAGGTGTCACCCTCGGTACCTGATAGTATCCCTGTAGCGTCGTACAACGAAGGGGGGTGAACGTGCTGTGTCGGGTCTGGCTCGTCGATCAGAGATCGAGATTTGAAAACAAGCGGGGCAACTGGACTACGGGGTCAGAGGGGAAGACTGCTCCACCTATACTAAGCAGTTTAAAGGATACAGGACTGAAAGTAGCAGTTCATCAAAAACAGGCTATGCATCGGATATAGGAGCTAACTACAACAGTAGCAAAATACTAATGCAAGCAGTAGGAAGAAAGACATAGGCGATATAGGAATGATCAAGGGGAGTTTGCTTGCCTTGCTGCTCTGCGGCAAAGGACTGATCGGCAGGGTCGTAGATGTACCCGGCAGCAGCGTCAGTCTCGGGGTCTACCGGTAAGAAGAGGGGGAAGAAACAATAAATAATAGCACCCATGCAACACAAAGCATGACATGGAAAGATGCAGGCTAGACATGAGCTAACGCAACAACATCCGTCATAGACGGGTCGGAAGAATATCTGACGTTTTCCGAGTCTCCAGCTACTACCGGTTACACTGGAAAAGTTCCAAGTTTGCTATGCTAGGGACGCGTGACAGACGAATGGGCCGTGTATCCGGGTTCGTCTCGTTTTGCTGATCAACATTCATGTTGAAATTATTTCGATCTGACTTACGGATTATTTAATATTAATTTTCAAATTTATATTAATTACTTAGGAACTAAAAAACAGATTTAAATGATTTAATAAAATCCTATTATGACATCATCGCGATGTCAGGCTGACATCAACATTTGACCGGTCAACTGACCAGCGGATGCCGAACGTCATAGGCACAAGTTTTTATTAAGATTAATTATTAATTAATCAGATTAATATAGTGGGGGACCCACGTGTCATACTCTAATTATTCTAATTAATTAATTTAACTAATATATATCTATTTATTTGTTTATTTAATAAAACATTATTTTTAATTATCGCGTGGGGCCTCCCTGTCATAGACAGCGGGTGCGTTGGCCCCACCGGTAAGTGACCCAAGGCTCTTTACTCATCTTTTTTTATTAGATACCTAACCGTGCAAATACCTTATTCCTCTAAATATCCATATACGCAAATACATACATCACATCTCATACATACATACATACATACGGATCTAATACATCATTTGTTTTTTATTTCTTTTCTCTCTCAACACTCATCTCTCTCTCTCTGTTAACAGATTAACAGAGAACAACTCTCTGCTAACTAACATAGAAGAACCTAAACTTCAATCCGTCCTACCGGAGTCTACCGTCGACGGATCGAGGCCTCGTTTGCCGGAACGGAACCGGGACGGTGAGGAGATCGACACGGTGGGAGGAGCCCGAGGAGGGGCTCACCGACGGTGACGAGACGGCCCGATGAAGCCGGAGTTCGCACGAAGGTGAAGGTGACAACGGTGACGCGGTTCCGGTGAAGACGGGCCTACCGGCGAGGAGGAGCCGGCCGGAGGTTCGCCGAGAGGGGCCCCGGTGAGGAGGGGCCCCCGGAGATGGAGCCGTCGATGGGGAGGGGCTCGGCCGGCGGGGCTCCCGGGGTCGGTCTCCAGGGGGGGTGGTGCCGTGGTGGGAGAACCAGGGGCCTCGGCCGGCGGGATGGAGGCCGAGGGGGGGGCTCGCCGGGAGGGAGGAGGCCGTGAGGGGGGCGGCTCGCCGCCGGAGGAGGAGGAGGCCGTGGGGGGCGGCGACGGGGGAGCTCGCCAGCCAGGAGAGGGGAGGCGCGCCGGCCAGGGAAGGGGGCGAGGTGGAGGAGGGGGCGACGGGAGGGGAGCCGAGGTGGGAGGGATCGGGCGTGGGGGAGAGAGAGGTCTCGTGGCGTGGGGGGGCAGAGGAATCACGAGAGAGAGGGCTCTCATGGGGGGGGGGGGGTTACGGGAGAGAGAGAGCGTGGGTGGGTGGGGTTGTCGGTGGGAGGGGGTGGGAGGCGCTGAGATGGGGAGTGGCGGCGCTCGGTGGGGGAGGGAGTAGCGAGCCAGGGGGGCTCTAGGGTTTGGGTGCAGGGGGGCGCGGGGGGGCCTGGCCGGTTGGCCCTTTTGGCCCAGCCAAGCCACGGGGTGGGGGTTGCCTTCTCCTTTTTTTTCGTTTTGTTTTATTTTTCCTTTTCCCTTTTCTATTATTTCTTTCTTTCATTATTTATTTTACTATTTGATTTTTCTTTTTAAATACTTTCTTTTACAATTTATTATACATACTTTCAATTCTTTCTTTCGTATACATATCCGTTTAATATTTGTAATGAACTTATAAAGTACTTTTCGTTTGTTTTCAAATTTTGAATCCGGACAAAACTCGAATCAACGCGGGTCTGAGATGGGAATTCGATGACGTGGCATCATTAGCGGGTGATCATTGTAGCTTAATCACCATAATTACTGTAGCAAAAGTCGAGGATGTCACAGAGGGGCTTTGTTGGTACCTTTGCCGTCAGCCCACCAGCATGGCAGACGACAAAGGGGCAAAGGGAAGACGACAAAGGGTCAAAGGGCAGATGCTAAAGGGGCAAATGAGAGGGGCTTTGGCGTTGCCTTTGCCGTCAGTCCACCGGCACGGCAGACGGCAAAGGGGCAAAGGGGAGACGACAAACTATATGTAGGGCCAGCAGGCCACCGTTAGCACTTGACGGAGGTGCCCGCAGATGTGTTGTCCCATATGCTTTGCCGTTAGCCCCCTCACGGCAAAGATCCTTTGCCGTTAGCTGTCCCAATGCAGACGGCAAAGAGGACCTTCACCGGATTTTTGTTTGCCGTCTAGTTTGCCGTCTGCTGACAGACGACAAAGGCCTTTGCCGTCCGGGTGGCCCCCTTTGCCGTCCGCCATTGCAGATGGCAAAATTCTGAATACCCGTTGTGATTCTTCCAGAGAACAAAGTCTTAGTCATCTTGCACATGAGGCATGGTTCACACGTGTCAAGTGATACAAAATCAAGTGACTCCCAAAGCCCATCGGAATGGAGTTTCTTCATGCGCTTTACACCAATATAACCTATGCGGGATTGCCACAAAAACATGGGACTATCATTGTTAACACTACATCTTTTGGTCTCAATGTTAAGTATATGTGTATCATCGCTATCAAGATTCAATATGAACAATCCTCTCACATTGGGTGCGTGACCATAAAAGATATTACTCATAGAAATAGAACGATCCTCTGACTTAAACGAGTAACCGTCTCGCAATAAACAAGATCCAGATATAATGTTCATTCTTAACGCAGGCACTAAATAACAATTATTTCAGTTCACAACTAATCCTGATGGTAACTGAAGTGGAACTGTGCCGACGTCGATTGCATCAACCTTGGAACCATTTCCCACGCGCATCGTCACTTCATCCTTTGGATGTGACTTGTTGATCCCTTGCATGTTATAGTTCAACACAAAGCTCTTATAGCTTGTTGTAAGTGATTGAAGAATTCTTCCTTAAGAAAACCGTGGGTTCGAGAACTATGTAGACATGACATGAGACACTCCTCGGTCGATATCCAATAGCGGGACCTGGATGCCCATATTGGATCCTACATATTCTTCGATGATCTTATCGGTTGAACCTCAGTGCTAAGGATTCATATAATTCCGTATGTCATTCCCTTTGTCCTTTAGTATGTTACTTGCCCGAGATTCGATCGTCGGTATCCGCGTATCTATTTCAATCTCGTTACCGGCAAGTCTCTTTACTCATTCTGTAATACAAGATCCCGTGACTTACACTTAGTCACATTGCTTGCAAGGCTTGTGTGTGATGTTGTATTACCGAGTGGGCCCCGAGATACCTCTCCGTCACACGGAGTGAGAAATCCCAGTCTTGATCAATACTAACTCAACGGACAATTTCGGAGATACCTGTAGAGCATCTTTATAGTCACCCAGTTACCTTGTGATGTTTGATACACATAAGGTATTCCTCTGGTGATAGTGAGTTATATGATCTTATGGTCATAGGAATAAATACTTGACACGTAGAAGACAATAGCAATAAAATGACACGATCAATATGCTACGTTCATAGTTTGGGTCTAGTCCATCACATGATTCTCCTAATGACGTTATCCAGTTATCAAGTGACAACACTTGCACATAGCCAGAAAAGCTTGACTATCCTTGATCAACTGGCTAGCCAACTAGAGGCTTGCCAGGGACATTGTTTTGTCTATGTATCCACACATGTATCTATGTTTTCATTCAATACAGTTATAACATGGATAATAAATGATTATCTTGTAATAGGAAATATTATAATAACTATTTATCATTGCCTCTAGGGCATATTTCCAACAGTCTCCCACTTGCACTAGAGTCAATAATCTAGTCCTCACGTCACCATGCGATTTACATTGTAATAAATCTAACACCCATACAGTTCCGGTGTTGATCATGTTTTGCCCGTGGAAGAGGTTTACTCAACGGGTTTGCTACATTCAGATCCGTGTGCACTTTGCAAATATTCACATCCTCTCCTTCGACGTAGTCGCGGATGAGGTTGAAGCGTCGTTTGATGTGCCTGGTCTTCTTGTGAAACCTTGGTGCCTTTGCTAAAGCAATGGCACCAGTGTTGTCACAAAACAGAGTTATTGGATTTAGTGCGCTCGACACAACTCCAAGATCCGTCATGAACTGCTTCATCCAGACACCCTCCTTTGGTGCCTCCGAGGCAGCCATGTACTCCGCTTCACATGTAGAATCTGCTACGACGCTTTTCTTGGAACTGCACCAGCTTACCGCACCCCCATTAAGAATAAATACGTATCCACTTTGAGACATAGAGTCATCCGGATCAGTGTCAAAGCTTGCGTCAACGTCATAATATTCTTCGTCACCTCCATAAACGAGAAACATTTCTCTAGTCCTTTCCAAGTACTTCATAATATTCTTGACCTCCATCCAGTGATCCACTCCTGGATTACTCTGAAACCTGCCTGCAATACTTATGGCCAAGTTGATGTCTGGTCTCGTGCAAAACATTGCATTCATGATAGAACCTATGGTTGAAGCATAAGGGACGGAAATCATATGTTCTCTATCTTCCGGTGTTGCTCGGCACTGAGTCTTACTGAATTTTATACCTTGTGACACTGGCAAGAACCCTTTCTTGGACTGTTCCATTTTGAACTTCTTCAAAACTTTATCAAGGTATGTGCTTTGTGAAAGTACTATGAGGCGTCTCGATCTATCCCTATAAAACTTAATGCCTACAATGTAAGCAGCTTCTCCTAGGTCCTTCATAGAGAAACTTTTATTCAAGTAATCCTTTATGCTCTCCAAAAACTCCACGTTGTTTCCAATCAGCAATATCTCATCCACATATAATATTAGAAACACCACAGAGCTCCCACTCACTTTTTTGTCAATACAAGATTCTCCAACACTTGTATAAACCCCAATGCTTTGATCACCTCATCAAAGCGCTTATTCCAACTCCGAGATGCTTGCATCAGTCCATAAATGGATCGCTGGAGCTTGCATACTTCCTTCGGGTTGCATCACATACAACTCTTCCTTAAGAAAACTGTTATGCAACACCGTTTTGACATCCATCTCCCAGATTTCATAGTCGAAAAATGAAGCTATTGGTAACATGATTCGGACGGACTTAAGCATCGCTATTGGTGAGAATGTCTCATCATAGTCAACTCCTTGAACTTGTGAAAAACCCTTTGCCACAAGTCGATCTTTATAAATGGTCACATTACTGTGTGCGTCTGTCTTCTTCTTAAAGATCAATTTGTTCTGAATAGGCTTTCGTCCTTCAGGTAATACTTCCAAAGTCCACACTTTCTTTTCATACATAGATCCTATTTCGGACTACATGGCCTCCAGCCATTTGTTGGAATCCGGGCCCACCATTTCTTCTTCATGATTCGTAGGTTCATTGTTGTCTAACAACATAATTGATAAGCCAGGATTACTGTACCATTCAAGAGTAGTACGTGATCTTGTCGACCTGCGAGGTCTGATAGGAACTTGATCCGAAGTTTCCTCATCATCATCATTAACTTCCTCCTCAACCAGCGTCGCAACGACACGGGTTTCCTCTTGCCCTGCGCAACCATCTATAGGGACTAGAGGTTCGACAACCTCATGAAGTTATATCTTCCTTCCACTCTATTCTTTCGGGAGAAACTCCTTCTCAAGAAAAGCTCCATTCTTAGAAACAAACACTTTGCCATCGGATTTGAGATAGAAGGTTTACCAACTGTCTCCTTTGGGTAACCTATGAAGACGCACTTTCCACTTTGGGTTCCAGCTTTTCAGGCTGAAGCTTTTTGACATAAGCATCACATCCCCAAACTTTAAGAAATGACAACTTCGGTCTTTGGCCATACCACAGTTCGTATAGTGTCGTCTCAACGGATTTTGATGGTGCCCTATTTAAAGTGAATGCAGTTGTCTCTAATGCATAACCCCAAAACGATAACACCAAATCGGTAAGAGACATCATATATCGCAACATTTCTAACAAAGTACGATTACGACGTTCGAACACACCATTACGCTGTGGTGTTCCAGGCGGTGTCAAGTGTGACAATTCCACATTGTCTTAAGTGAGCACCACACTCGAAACACAGATATTCACCCCCACGATTAGATCGTAGCAACTTGATCTTCTTGTTATGATGATTTTCAACTTCACTCTAAAATTGCTTGAACTTCTCAAACGTTTTAGACTTGTGTTTCATCAAGTAAATATATCCATACCTACTCAAATCGTCAGTGAAGGTGAGAAAATAATGATGTCCGCCGCGTGCCTCCACACTCATCGGAGCGCACACATTGGTATGTCTGATTCCCAACAAGTCACTTGCACGCTCCAGTGTTCCGGAGAACGGAGTCTTAGTCATCTTGCCCATGACGCATGGTTCGCACAAGTGAAGTGATTCAAAATCAAGTGACTCCCAAAGCCCATCGGAATAGTGTTTCTTCATGCGCTTTACACCAATATGACTTAAGCGGCAGTGCCACAAAAACATGGCACTATCATTGTTAACTCTACATCTTTTGGTCTCAATGTTATGTATATATGTATCATCGCTATTAAGATTCAATATGAACAATCCTCTCACATTGGGTGCATGACCATAAAAGATATTACTCATAGAAATAGAACAACCATTATTCTCTGACTTAAACGATTAACCGTCTCGCAATAAACAAGATCCATATATAATGTTCATGCTTAACGCAGGCACTAAATAACAATTATTTAAGTTCATAACTAATCATGATGGTAACTGAAGTGAAACTGTGCCGACGATGATTGCATCAACCTTGGAACCATTTCCCACGCGCATCGTCACTTCATCCTTTGCGAGCCTTCGTTTATTCTGCAGTTCCTGCTTCGAGATGCAAATATGAGCTACAGAACAGGTATCGAATACCCATGCACTACTACGAGAGTTGGTTAAGTACACATCGATAACATTTATATCAAATATACCTGAATTTTCTTTGGCCGCCTTCTTATCAGCACAATACTTAGGGCTGTTGCGCTTCTAGTGACCCAGTCCCTTGCAATAATAACACTCTGTTTCAGGCTTAGGCCCAGCCTTGGTTTTATTCGTCGGATTGGCAACAGGTTTGTCGCTCTTCTTGGAGTTACCCTTCTTGCCTTTGCCGTTTCTCTTGAAACTAGTGGTCTTATTGACCATCAACACTTGATGCTCTTTCCGGAGTTCTGACTCTGCGACTTTCAGCATCGCGAATAACTCGCCGGGTGACTTGTTGATAGCTTGCATGTTATAGTTCAACACAAAGCTCTTATAGCTAGGTGGAAGTGATTGAAGAATTCTTTTAGTGATAGCCTCTTGCGGGAGTTCAATACTCAGCTGAGCTAGACGGTTTGAGTACCCAGACATTTTGAGCACATGTTCACTGACAGACGAATTCTCCTCCATCTTGCAAGCATAGAATTTATCAGAGGTCTCATACCTCTCGATCCGGGCGTGCTTCAGAAAGATAAACTTCAACTCCTGGGACATCTCACATGCTCCATGATGCTCAAAGCGAGGTTGAAGTCCCGCCTCTAAGCCATACAAGACTGCACATTGAACTACTGGGTAGTCCTCCTTACGTGTTGACCAGGCGTTCTTAACATCTTCGTCAGCCGTAGCTAGTGGTTCATCACCTAGCACAACATTAAGGACATAATCCTTCTTCCCAGCTTGCAGGAGCAACTTAAGACTATAAGCCCAGTCTACAAAGTTGCTTCCATCATCTTTCAACTTAGCTTTCTCTAGGAACGTATTAAAATTCAGGGTGACTGTCGCGTGAGCCATTGATCTACAACACAAATTTTGCAAAGTGGACTTAGACTATGTTTACTATAATTAGAGTTTAGCTGATCAAATTACTGATAAACTCCCACTCAAAAAGTACATCTCTCTAGTCATTTGAGTGGTACATGATCCAAATTCACTAACTCAAGTCTGATCATCACGTGAGTTGAGAATAGTTTCAGTGGTAAGCATCTCTTTGCTAATCATATCAACTATATGATTCATGCTCGACCTTTCGGTCTCATGTGTTCCGAGGCCATGTCTGCATATGCTAGGCTCGTCAAGTTTAACCCGAGTGTTCCGCATGTTCAACTGTTTTGCACCCGTTGTATATGAACGTTGAGTCTATCACACCCGATCATCACGTGGTGTCTCGAAACGACGAGTTGTTGCAACGGTGCATAGTCGGGGAGAAAACAATTTCATCTTGAAATTTTAGTGAGAGATCACCTTATAATGCTACCGTCGTTCTAAGGAAAATAAAACGCATAAAAGGATTAACATTACATGCAATTCATAAGTGACATGATATGGCCATCATTTTGTGCTTCTTGATCTCCATCACCAAAGCACCGACATGATCTTCTTGTCACCGGCGCCACACCATGATCTCCATCAACGTGCCACCATCGAGGTTGTCGTGCTATCTATGTTATTACTACTAAAGAAATGACCTAGCAATATAGTGAACGCATCTGCAAACACAAACATTAGTTTAATGACAACCCTATGGCTCCTATCGGTTGCCGCAGCATCGACCTGCAAGTAGATATTAACTATTACAACATGCTCATCTCATACATCCAATATATCACATCACGTCATTGGCCATATCATATCAGAAGCATACCCTGCAAAAACAAGTTAGACGTCCTCTAATTTGTGGTTGCACGTGGTATCTAGTATGATCGCATCTTACTTACGCAAAAACCACAACGGAGATGTGCAAATTTCTATTTAACCTCTCCAAGGACCGCCTCGTGCAAAACCAATTCAACAAAAGTTGAAGAAACACGTACCCGCCAGTCATATTTATGCAACGAGGTTGCATGTCAATCGATGAAACCAGTCTCTCATAAGCGTACGAGTTATGTTGGTCCGGGCCGCTTCAATCCAACAATACCGCCGAATCGAGAAAATACTAAGGAAGGCAGCAAATCAAACATCACCGTCCACAAAACCTTTTGTGTTCTACTCGATATAACATCTACACACGAACCTTGCTCATGATGCCACTGATGGGGAACGTTGCATGGGAAACAAAAAATTTCCGACGCACACGAAGACCTATCATGGTGATGTCCATCTACGAGAGGAGATTAGATCTACGTACCCTTGTAGATCGCTCAGCAGGATGTTAAGAAACGTGGTTTATGTAGTGGTACGTCTTCACGATCCGTCCCTCGAACCATCCCACGATCCGTCCCATGAACCGTCTCGCGATCCGTCGCACGATCCGTCCCGATCTAGCGCCGAACGGACGGCACCTCCACGTTCAGCACACGTACAACTCGATGACGATCTCTGCCTTCTTCATCCAGCAAGCAAGACAGAGAACTAGATGATTTCTCCGGCAGCGTGATGGCGCTGCAGTGGTGGTGATGATCTACTCCTGCAGGGCTCCGCCCAAGCTCCATAGAAAACCGATCTAGAGGCAAAACTATGTGGAATAGGCTAGAGTTGCACGTGGCAAAGTTGTGTGTCATAAAGCCCTAAACCACCAATATATATAGGAGAAGGGAGGGGCTAGCCTTGGGGCACAAGGGACCTAAGGGTGCGTCAGCCGCCAGGGAGGAGGAGGACTCCTCCTTCAATTCGGTTTGAAGGAGGAGTCCTCCCCTTCCTTCCCACCTCCCACCTCTCTCTTTCCTTTTTCTTGTTCTTGTCCTTTAGTATTTTTACATGTGGTGCCATAGCCCTCTTGGGCTGACTCCACCAGCCCACTAAGGACTTGGTGCGCCACCCTAGGGACTTGGGCCCCTCCAGGTTAACACCCGAAACCCATTCGTCACTCCCAGTAAACCGTTGGTAATGCCCGAAACTTTCCGATGACCAAATGAAAGAATCCTATATATCAATCTTCGTTTCCGGACCATTCCGGAAACCCTTGTGACGTCGGTGATCTCATCCGGCACTCCGAACAATATTCGGTAACCACACATATAACTCAACTATACTAAAACATCATCGAACCTTAAGTGTGCAGACCATGCGGGTTCGAGAACTATGTAGACATGACCCGAGACACTCCTCGGTCAATATCCAATAGTGGGACCTGGATTCCCATATTGGATCCTACATATTCACCGAAGATCTTATCGGTTGAACCTTAGTGCCAAGGATTCATATAATACCGTATGTCATTCCCATTGTCCTTTGGTATGTTACTTGCCTGAGATTCGATCGTCGGTATCCGCATACCTATTTCAATCTCGTTATAGGCAAGTCTCTTTACTTGTTCTGTAATACAAGATCCCGTAAATTACACTTAGTCACGTTTCTTGCAAGGCTTGTGTCTGATGTTGTATTACCGAGTGGGTCCCGAGATACCTCTCCGTCACACGGCGTGACAAATCCCAGTATTGATCAATACTAACTCCACGGAAACCTTCAGAGATACCTCTAGAGCATCTTTATAGTCACCCAGTTATGCTTCGACGTTTGATACACACAAGGTATTCCTCCCATGTCAGTGAGTTATATGATCTTATGGTCATAGGAATAAATACTTGACACGTAGAAGACAATAGCAATAAAATGACACGATCAATATGCTACGTTCATAGTTTGGGTCTAGTCCATCACATGATTCTCCTAATGACGTTATCCAGTTATCAAGTGACAACACTTGCACATAGCCAGAAAAGCTTGACTATCCTTGATCAACTGGCTAGCCAACTAGAGGCTTGGTAGGGACATTGTTTTTTCTATGTATCCACACATGTATCTATGTTTTCATTCAATACAATTGTGGCATGGATAATAAATGATTATCTTGTAACAGAAAATATAATAATAACTATTTATCATTGCCTCTAGGGCATATTTCCAACAAGGGGGCGCCGGGAGCACCTTCCCATGGGTTGGGAGGCATGACCCCGTCCCTGGGCAACGAGACCGAAGCTCCAAGGTGCTTCGTAGGAGGAGCTGCTTCTTCTTCTTGCGTGGGTCCTAGCGAGCTGGCTCATCTTCTTTTTCGTCCGAGTGTTCCGCCACCGCTGCGCGGTAGGTGCACTCGAGTGTACATACGGCATCCTTCTCGTCGCAAGCGATGCTGATGACGCCGCTGCTCCTTGGCATATTGAGGACATTGTAGCCATGGTGTGTCACTCCCATGAACTTGGCGATAGGAGGGTACCCAAGGATCGTGTTGTACGACAGGTGAATGTGCGCGACGTCGAAGACGATGATCTTAGTGTGGTAGTTTTTGGACTAGCCTAAGTTGACTAGCAGATGCACCTGCCCGATGGGCATGTTTGCCCCCTTCGTAACTCCTGAGAAGGGCTTGGTCGGCATGAGCGTATCATACGACGGCTGGAGTTTCTCGAAGGTCTCGACCGAGAGGATGGTGAGCCCCGCTCCACTATTGATAAGGGTCTTGGTGACGTGGACATTGCTGATGGTCGGGGTGCACATCATGGTGAGCTTGCCGGCCATGAACGAGCACCTGAGCTGATCACTTGGGTCGAAGGTGATGTTGGTTTGGGAAAAGTTGAGGGGGCGCATCGCTTCCGGCATCGGGAGAGTGGCGTTCACCTCCCGTGCAAACTTCTTGAAGGCGCGGTTGGAGGGTGGGGTTTAGGTGCCACCTAGGATGGAGGCCACCGCACTGATCTCCTGGAAGCCCCCAGCCCCATTGTCCTGCCTGTCTTCATCCCTCCTTCTAAGTGGCGGAGGCAGCAGAGGCAGCCTAGCCACACGAGGGTGAGCCTCACGAGGTTGACCGTGTTGCTGCCACTCCAGAGGGTTGTCGCGCCAGCGGTCATCCCGAGCCTGGTCGCGCCAACAGTCCTCCTGAGGCTGGCCGCACCAACAGTCTTCGTGAGGCTATTCAAGCCACCCCTAACGTGGCTCCCGGTCGCCCCAGCAGCCTCCAATGCGACCACCGCCGCACGCGGAGCCTCTTTCTCCCCGTCCAAGGCGCCTGCTGAAGTGCTCGGCACGGACCAATCGGAGCTCTTGGCACTCGGAGGTATCATGGACGCTGGTGCCATGGAATTTGAACGTTGGCCACCCTCCTGACGGGTGCTCTCCCCCTCGGCCGTACTTCGCCTCAGGCTCGGCTATGAGCACCGCAGGAGCCTTGCGCTTCGCCTCCTTGGCCTTGGTCTTCTTCTCTTCTGGTCCGCCGCCTCAGGCCAGAGGAGTGATAGGCGACCTTCTTCGGCCCTGGCGCACTTGTTTCCCTGGTTGAACATCTCCAGTGCAGTTCTCATTTCATCACTCATGGCGAGCTCCTCCTTCATCTTAAGGTCAGTAACTCTGTCGGAGAAGGCCGAGATGACGACATGGTCCGACACCTTGGGGATCTTGAGGCGCATGACCGTGAAGCGCTGAATGAACTTGTGCAGGGTCTCACCCTCCTGCTTCTTGATGCGTCTAGGTCGTTCATGGTGGGAGCGCGGTCGCGGGTGCCCTGGAGGTTGGCGATGAAGCGTTCGTGAAGATCATCCCAGGAGGTGATGGACACCCTTGGGAGGTTGACGAGCTAAGAGAACACGCCACCCTTGAGCGCCATGGGGAACCAGCACGCCATGACCATGTCGCCTCCTCCTCCCGCCCTGATGCTCAGCATGTGGAGTTGAAGGAACTCGACTGGGTCCAGAGTGTCGTCGTAGCGCGGGGGTAGGTGGGGCTGGAACTTGCAGGGCCACACAGTTGGGTCGAGCTCAGTACCGATGGCGAGGCGCCCCACCGGTCCGATAGGTGTAGCGCGCGGGGGGGGGGGGGGCGACCTGGTCCTGTTTGTCCAACGAGTTTGCTTCGGGTGGGGCGCGCTCTCGGCCCGGCACATGCAGCGCCGGGAGCGCGCGCACGTCCTCGCGTGGTTGAGGTACCACCTGACAGCTTGCTTCGTCTCCTGGCCTCGCCCTCGCTCGCAAGGTCGGTCGCGGGGACATGCTTCTTGCCTCGGCTCGGGACGCACGTCACACCACGGTGCTGGGGGTGGTGCATCTTGATCCTCGTCGTTCGCCAGGGACGGTTGGGGCCGAAAGGAGCACGAGAGCATCGCGGAATCACCGGCAGCGGCGACGAGCTCCTCGATGCGTTGGAGCCAGTCGTTGTGGCGGTCAGGGGCTGGTCGGTAGCGGTGCAGCTCTCTGGCCATGGAAAGCATGCGCCGTCCGTGTGGCATCTCCGGCTGGGCGTGCGAGGCCGACCTAGAAGCCCGAACGAGCGACGGAGTAGAGGTAAGGCCGTCGGGGGTGCTCGGTAGCCGCCTGGGAGGAACCTTGCTGTTCTTGAGCATAGGGGCCCATGGCGGAGTGCACCACGGGCGATGGTGACTCGTGTGCGCCGGCGGGGCCTACAGGCGCCGTTTGAGCAACGCAGGTGGCCAGGTGCTCAGAGCGAGCCCGGCGAGCGTCAGCCATCGAACGACGAAGCTTGGTAAAGGCGGAGCTTGGAGGAAACCTTGACATGCCCCATACCTGGCGCGCCAAATGTCAGATTTCGGGCTCCGCAAAACCCTGAAGATTCAAACTCAGTGGCGTGTACGAAGATCTCTCGTGGGATTGCCTCATAAAACTCGCTACTCGCTATGGATGGGAGAGAGCTCACTCGATGGTCAGGAAGACACAAAACACCGCGGTTTACCCATGTTTGGGTCGTTGTGAAGCGTAATACCCTACTCCTCCTTTGGTGGATTGCCTCTCGTGGAGGTTGGTGGACGAACAAGTAGAGTGTTCAACAGCCTATGGAGGCTGGGTGGCCTTTGTGTTGTCCCGGTCGGTGAATGAATCGATCTCAGATCTGCATACTAAGTAACCACCCCTCTCTATATATAGTGGCGGCCCCGGTCCTCTTCCCTTATCGTTTTGGCGGGAAGGGATGCCACAACGGCCAATTTTGAAGGGGAACAGGGGAACACGCTCGCCTGCACAAAGGTGGTGTTCGCCTGCAAAGTGGCTGCCGACACTTCAGGGTCGGGTCAAGGGATGACGTCTATCCTGCTGGCGGGCGGTGATGGCCTTCTTCCATGAGAAAGGAAACCTTTGGAAGATACCTTGGGAACCCCAGTTTGTCCTTGCCCCCTTTGAACTGAAGGGTAGACTGCTCCACATTGATGTCTGCTGGTCGCCTGTCCTTTCCCTACGTCATCCTTGACTCCCGAGGCCGGGCCTTGCCTCGGAATATCTATCGTTCCGTAGGGGTCCCGATGAGGCCCTTTGTGGGTCTTGATGCCGTTCCTCCTCACGAGGCTTGGCCCCTCGCGAGGACATTGCCTTGAGTGGTGCCATGCCCGGTTGCGTTTGCTTGATGAAGTGGACCAGCCCTGGGCCACAGGCAGGAAGGTCTGGGTAACCCCATTCACAGAACACCGACAGACTTCTCCGACCCTCGGGCCGTGCCCATCCTACAACGCTTTTCCCGCGACAATAGCGCCAAGAGGCTGGCCGTTGGGATGACAGTGAAGGGATTCTCGGTGCAGTGCCTGGCACTCCTTCAGGCCCACTCCAGGCCCATGTGGGACCTCCAGCTCGGTGACGACAAGCTCAAGCTCTGGTCCGAGAACCTTCCTACCGAGGAGCTCAACAGGGTCGTGGCAATCCTGCTGGGCAGTCACCCTTGTGACCTGCCCGAGGCTCTAGGTCTGTTGTACACTCTTGACGACCGGGCCGACATGATCGCCGCGCTGCCTGCCTTCAATGACCGGGGGCTCCTCCCGGCCGAGAGCTTTGGTCCGCTAGAGGTGTCATCGGATGACCCCTCCGGTGGGGAGGACTCAAAGAAGACAATCGACGACTTCCCGGCGAGCGCGCCTCTCACGTCACAGGCTTTCCCTGTGTGCGAGCTTGAAGATGATTATGTCACTGGCAAAGTCTCCACGATGATCTCCTCGCGCCTGACAAGGATCTCCATGGGACGCGCATCAGCCCTGCGCGCCTCGCGGTCCACCTACATGCTCGCCCCCCGGAAGCATGGGGCTGAGTCGCCATTGCGCATCCTGCCTCCGCTAGCGGGAAGTCTGAGGCGCCAGGCTTGCCCCCTCCGTTGGGGACCCTGTCGCCCTGCCATCGCCGGGGCGGAGAGGAAGAGGATATAGGCCAACATCAAAGAGTAAGTGACTCATCTTGGAATGCCCCACGCGTCCATTGTCCACACATGGCCGACTCCCTCTTTGCTTGATGTATAGGGCTGTTGCCTCGCCGGGGGCGAAGAAGAAGAAGGCGGGCGTCAAGTCGAAGGCGACACCTAATGCACCGCTGGCCCACCCCAACGCGTCGCCGCCTGCCGATGAAGAAGGGGTGGCTTGTGGGGCGACCTCCCAGGCCTTGGTCGCTGAGCCCCTGAAGAGTCCTCAGGCGGTCGTGGCGGCGCCGTAACCCAAGGGGCAGGCTCTTGAGGGCCCTCGGTCTTCTGATGCACTCATGCTCGCAATCCCCGGGCAACATTCGGAGCCCCTGTCCCTCATGACGCTGCCTCTCTGAAGACAACGGCACTAGAGGATCCTCAGGGGGAGATCCACAGGACTCCGATATACATCCAGGGCATCCTGAACAAGGGCTTCAGTGCCCTAGAGACGGAGGCCAAGGCCGCTCGCGCTGTGTGCGAGGAAGCGCTGAAGGAAGATGAATCCGCTACCGCCGCGTGCGAGGAGGCGATGAAAGGGGCCACGACGGCTGCCAAACACTGCGAAGAGGCGAAGGCTCGCCTCAATGCCTTCCAAGAAGAATAAGCCAAGCTAGCCGAGCAGTTTCGTTTGTGTGAGGGAGAACTTGTTGCCCGCAAGACCAAGCTCGCTTCCCGGGAAGAAGAGTTGTCCTATGAGGAAACTCGCCTGGGAGTGAAGAAGGCGCACTTGGACGAGCACGAGAAGGAGATCGCCTCGAAGAAGATCCTTCTCGATGCCAAGGAGGAAGCCCTCACCGCGGCCAAGAAGAATAAGGCAGCGGAGCTGGCCGACTTCCCTGATGTTGAGCTAAGGTTTCGAACGGCGCACCACACCCTCCATCGGGACGGGTTGGACGAGCCTCTAGGCACCCAGAGGGCGGCTTTGTCGTGCTTGCGGAGGAGCTCGCCTTGGCGTTGCGGGACGCCATCATCTAGGTGGACAAGACCTTGGACAGTGTGTGCCGCAACCTCTTTTCTGAGGCCGCGACGCGCGTCTTCAGTCGTCTTCATCTTCGTGAGCTGGGGTTTGACTTCAACTCCGTGATCCTGCCAGTCCCTGCCGAGGCTCGCGACAACGCCGCAGAGGCGGTCAAGGGCCCTGTGGAGGCGTTGGTGAAGAAGTTCATAGCGTGCAGTTCCCCCATCTCCGGATGTCGCTGAAACCGACGGCGGGGAAGACAATGCCACTGACACCAACGACAAGCACCCTGAAGATGGAGCGTCCGACGACGGTGGTTCCTCCTGATTCATTCCCCCTGTTTTCCCTGCGATGCACACCATGCCTCGTGAAGGCGTCAAACTCATTTGCGTTTTCTAGAACTTGTTAAGGCTTGTAATAACTGGCTAACTGCTTAAATGTTTTCTTTGCCTCGTTTCTTTCATGTTTGTTGTGATACTCTGCGTCGGCAGGGCAAGACCCACACATACCTCAGCCGCCATTAAACCGACTGGATTCCAGGACGGCCCAAGAGGTGAGGGCTAAGGGTCCAGTTAGCCTCCTGAGTCGCAATGCTCACGAGTCCCCCTTGATGTGCGAGCAGCCCTCATGAGGGGAACACGACGAGGATTTTGAAACTTCAGAACACAATCAGCTCTATGGGTCGGCAGGGCCCGCCCTGCGCGTACCTCTGCCGCCATTGGACCGACCAGATACCAGGATGGCCCAAGGGGGAAGGGGCTACGAGCACAGTTTGGCTCCTGAGTCGTGATGCTCAAGAGTCTCCATTGACGTACGAGCGACTCCAATGACCCTCCTAAGAAACTGACAATTTGAGACTCCCGAACTCCTTTAGCACTCTGCGTCGGCAGGGCCCGCCCCGCGCGTACCTCCGCCGCAGTTGAACCGCTTGGGCGGCCCAAGAGGTAAGGGGCTACGGGCGCAGTTCAGGCTCCTGAGTCGTGATGCTCAGGGGTCCCCCTTGACGTACGAGTGACTCCAGCGTTCTCCCTAAGAGATTTTAAGTGTCTTGTTGAGCGCACTAGGCTCTGCGTCGGCAGGGCCCGCGCCGCGCGTACCTTAACCTCTGTTGAACCGACCGGATTCCAGGACGGCCCAAGAGGGAAGGGGCTACGGGCGCAATTAGGCCCCTGAGTCGCATTGCTCAAGGGCCCCTTGACATACAAGCGGCTGCGTAGCTCCAGCTGTCTGTCCCTCGCACTAGGCATGGGTGTAGTCGTCGGTGGACTGGGTTGACTTCCTGGCCAGTTGTGGGCATAGTCATTGGTGGATTGTGTTGATTTCCTTGCCAACTGCGGGCATAGTCATTGGTGAACTGTGTTGGTTTTCTTGCGAGCTGTGGGCATAGTCATTGGTGGACTGTGTTGATTTCCTTGCTAGCTGTGGGCATAGTCATTAGCGGACTGAGTTGATTGCCTCTGTCTTTACCGCAGCGCGGAGCGTAGGGCTGCCACTAGGCGTGGGAGGGATCCCTTCGGGCCCTCGGGGGGGGGGGGTATACTGCCGCAACTCGTTATTATGTGAGAGTGTCATGGGTGGGGGTGTATCTGGGAGATCGCGAGGACGCTTTGTCCTCGCGAGTGTCCCTACCCCCGAGACATAGGCACCTGATTCCTTATGAGTCTTCACCCAGCGCGGATCATAGGTCATCCACTCAGCGTTTGAGGGACCCCTCCGCGTCCTCGGGGGCCCCAGGCGTATACAACCACAGCTCGTTATTATGTGAGAGTGTCACCGGGGGGTATCTAGGAGGTCGCAAGGACGCTTTGCCCTCGGGAGTGTCCCTACCCCCAAGGCATAGGCGCCTGATTCCTTTTGGGTCATTGGTAAACCTTGCTAACTTCTTCTTCGGGAGTGAGGCAGGGTGTGGCCTGCATCAGGAGGCCTGCACTACTGGAAAACATTTTTTTGCCATCAGCCCAGTCTTTGTCGTTGGCTATCTGATGGCAAAGAGTGTCTTTGCCGTCAGCTTCAGCAAAATAGACGACAAAGCATAGGCTGATGGCATAGAGTGTTTTTGCCATGAGTCAGATCTTTGCCGTCTGCTTGCGGACAACAAAGAGTCCGGAGGCAGACGACAAAGATGTAGATGGGCCCACCTAACCACGGCGTGGTTAGGTCAAACTGGAGTCCCTTCTTTGTCGTCTGCTAGCAGACGGCAAAGAGTCCGGAGGCAGACGGCAATGAGTCTAGAATCTTTGCCGTCCACCGGCAGAGGCGACGTGCTAACTCCGTTAACGGCTCCTCCCCCGCACCCCGCCCCCTCTCTCTCTCTCTAACGGTCACCCCCCGCGCCCCTCTCTCTCTCACAATCCACGCGCCCCTCTCTTTGTAACGGCCGCCGCCACCACTGTCGCACCACCGCCCCCGTCGCGCCGCCGCCCCTGTCGCCGCCGCCGCTGCCCCTGTCGCCCCCACCGTCGCCCCTGTCGCCCCCGCCGCCACCGTCGCGCCACCACCACCGTCCCGCCGCTGCCCCACCTCGCCACCGCTGCTGCTGCATCACCACCGTCGCGCCACAGCCCCTGGCGCCCCCGGCGCCCCCGGCGCAGCCCCGCCACACCCAACACCCCGGCCCCTCCATAGCCGCCCCTCCCGGTGAGCCCCCACACCCCACCCCCACCTCCCCACCTGCATTATTTTTTTAGTAGTTTTAGTTGTTGTTATTGTTAGTAGTTTTAGTGGTAGATTTAGTTAGGTTAGTAGTTTTAGTTAGGTTAGTTAGTTAGCTTGATTAGTTAGGTGGAGGAGGAGAAGAGGAGAAGAGGAGGAGGAGGACGAGAAGAGGAGAAGAAGAAGAGGAGTAGGAGGAGGATGAGGAGGATAAGAAAAAGAAGAAGAAGAAGAGGAGAAGAAAAAAATAAGAAGGAGAAGAAGAAGAAGAAGAAGAAGAGAAGAAAAAAATAAGAAGGAGAAGAAGTAAAGAAGACGAGAAGAAGAGAATAAGAAAAAAATAAGGAGAAGAAGAGAAAAAAGAAGAAGTTGATTTTTATTGCTTGGTATTTAGTGGTAGCAAGATTCTTTTTTAGTTACTTAGTGGTAGATTGTGTTCTTGTTATAGTCGTACATTTTGTTTTTGTTATTTTTTTGCTGTTTAGTGCTCTCTAGGTTTAGTGATAGGTTTAGTTAGCTTGGATAGTTAGTTAGTTAGCTCAATATAAAGAATAGTAAGAAGAAGAAGAGGAGGAGGAGAAGAGGAGGAGGAGGAGAAGAAGAAGAAGAAGAAGAAGAGGAGGAGGAGACAAAAATAAGAAGGAGAAGAAGAAAAGAACAAGAAAAGAAGAAGAGAAGAAGAATACCTTCTCCTCCTCCTTCTTCTCCTCCTCCCCCTTCCCCTTCTTCTTGATTTCTTCTTCTTCTTCTCCTCCTCCTCTTTCTTCTCCTCTATCTTATTCGCCTTACCTTGTTTTCCTCAACAATGAGATAATTAGCCCATTTAGCTACAAAATGGCATAAATACCTAGGTTAGCTCATGAATATTATATTCTTAACTTGTTTTCCTCTAAAATGACATAATTAGAATATTTGTGTTGATCGGGTGGATTTACATGTGATAATTGTCTCGTCGCGGTGCGGTCGGCTGTGGAAGACCTGCCCGTGCGTTGTACGAGCTCCGCCCCTGCATTCGTGGGTCAGTACAAATTTCATCTCCTCCCCGCCCCTTCATTTACTATGGCTCGGTTTCCGGATGAAACTTTCTAGATTTAGGTAATTAAATTAATTTATCAGTATGCGTGACCAGTATGCGTCTCCCGTTCGAAAGGGCGACATCTATAAATACGCATGTCTTTGCATATTTATAACCGCCATCCTTTCGAATTGTCCAACATTATCCATGGACAGCCCGAGTATGTGTAGATTGGGTTCGTTTTCCAATATGCTATGCTCTAGATCCGATGCGGAATTTCGTCAGTGCCTCCCTGTTGTTCTCCGGATGCACATCCTCTCTGTTTATTGCGGAGATGTGTATCAGGAGAACAGCGGGGAGGTGCTGCCGAAATTTTGCATTGGATCTGGAGCAGAGCATGGGAAAACGAACCCAATCTACACATACTCGGGTGGGATTAGGACCTATCTTTACCTATTAGCCTGTAGGTTTCCTGGACGTAATAAAAATGGCGAACCTGATTAACCGATGAATATAAATGCTAAATTATATATAAATATATTTCTTCTGTCTTTAGTAGCTAGGCAAGATGAGTGATCGTGCATGGATGTATACCGGTCACCCTAGTCAGAAAGAGATGATGAAAGAATGGTTTGTAAAAACAAAGGAATTTGTGGAAGCCGCATTCGCAAATGGCCAGGAAAGAAACTATTGCCCCTGTCCTGGATGCGACAACTACAAAAAGACGACAGAGGCTGTAATGATTAAACACCTGCAGAGGAGGGGTTTTAAGCCTAATTATACGGTGTGGACATTTCATGGTGAGTCTATACAATGCACAAGAGCTGAGGTGGTCCGTCGTCGCACGGACGAGTATGGTACCGGGATCGAAGACATGGTGCAAGACTTTGATGATGCTCGTGATTCGGAAGATGAGATGGAGGAATCTGCAAAGGCCTTTCATGAAATGTTGGAGTCTTCAAAACGTCCTCTCCATGAGCACACTGAGCTCTGTCAGTTAGATGCAATTGCACAAGTAATGGCTCTGAAGGCTCAGTTCAACTTGGGAAGAGAATGCTACGACGCGATGATGATACTATTTGGACGCTTCCTACCCAAAGGCCATGTCATGCCCGCATACCTGTACCAGTCGGACAAAATACTTCGTGTACTTAAGATGCCCTATGAGAAGATAGATGCATGTGAGAAAGGATGTGTCTTATTTAGGAAGGAGTATGCACACTTGGACTATTGTCCCAATTGCGGGTCTTGCCTTCCAGATCACTCGACGGGTTCTTCCCAGGCGCCCCGCATGAGCGGTGGTACTTCCCTTCCACCCCTATCTCTCCGTAGAGCCTTGGCAGATAGTCTGTCGACACCACCCGTGGGTTCTTCTTCGTCGGCGGCATTGCCCACTAGGATAGGTGCTGGTCGGGTAGGGAAGAAGGGTAATTGTACAGGGAGAGGTGGTGGCCGCAGAAGATCCAGGAGGACTGTTGAGCCATCCTCGCCACCACCACCAGCTCATTCACCCGAGCATAGGACTACTATGGTCGATCCGTTTGCGGAGGAGGCTACGGGGAATCCGTTCCAGGAGCGTGGTGTTGACGGGCATTCTTCCCATGAGACTCCGGTCAAGGAGCAGCCTCGGGTCGAGGTGCATTCGGCCCATGAGACTACGGTTCCGGAGGCTTCACCCGACGTGGAGAGGCCCAGATGGGAGACCTGACCGGATCGGACCGAGCTGCCGGATTGGACCGAGGGTCCGGGTGGCTCAGGGGGCGGGGATGGCGGGCATGAGATTACGGATAGTGAGGGCGATGTGCAGGTGGACGGGGCCACCGTGTACAAGCGTGGTAGTACACGTATCCCGGTCGTGCCGGCTACCCGCGAGCAGAGGCCGGTGATTAAACCTGAAGGATATAGGTAAGTACATTTACTCTTTTTTTAGATTTTGCCTTCAAGTTTGTTCAAATATCTAATGCGTTGACCTTATCATACTGCAGGGGATGGGTACACCCTCTTGGAGTCCGCAGGCCGAACTCCGTCCTTGGTGTGCTTTGCCGGACAAATTTCCCAAGGTTTTCACGTTGCCTGGTGAGGGTTAGGTTCCTACACTAGGATTTTCCTGGGAGCACTACCAGGCTGCGCAGGCCTCGCCGAAGCAGATTATAGATGGTGTCTTGTGCCACACGAGGGCCGAGATGGTGATCAAGAGCTTTTGGGTAAATTATCCTTTTACACAATCTAAAATTAAGAATATAGCTAATTATTGTACTAATCGGTGTTTTCACGTTCGATTGCAGATCTTCTATGGGTGTGAGGATGGATATGAGGAGGAGGCGGCCAGGGTTCTCGAGGCTGAGTGTAGGCGGTTACTACGCCACGCGGGCTATTCGAGACTACTACGCCACGCGTGGTATTAAGAAGCAGAAGAAGGATTGCCGCGGAAAGTTTCAGAAGAAGGAGCAATACATGAAGGTAATTACCTATTCTTATGTCCTTCTACGTAGTTTTCTTGATTTCATTCATAGGCGTAGCGCTCAAAATTCTTTCTAATAACTTACAGGTGCCCCCGAGATGGTGTGCGGGTAAGATGGATTGTTGGGAGGCGTTGGTTGATGAGTGGTGCACAGGCAGCTGGCGAGCCGTCCACGAGAATGCGAAGGATCGACGTAGCCAAATGGTTGGTGTGCCACACCATCAAGGCAGCGCCAATTTACTTCAGTTTAGACAAAATTGGGTATGTGATTTGCTTCATGATTCATGCAATTCATTCTTCATGCTTATATTTTGTTCCTCTCTTTTAGGCGCATGAAAATAAGACGGAGATGCCACACTTGTACGACCTTTATGGCATGGCCCAAACTGCCTCGTACAAGAAGGCGAAGGCATTCTATGAGTCTGACCTGGATGATCCCAATAACTTCACCAACATATCATCCCACCAGAAGCTCGTGGCATACAGGGACGCGGGGAAGGCTACGAAAGGGGATGACTTTAACCCTAGCCAGGAACCTTTGGATCCAGAGCTGGTGATGATATCTGGTGGCGGGAGGCCCCATGGATTGATAGCCATTGGAGATGGGATAATACGTTGTCCACTCACTCTCCTGGAGATCAAGGCGCGCCAGTGGAGCAACTGTCCTGAGATAACGCGTCGTCCACGGCCAGTCGATCTTGCCATCGAGGTTAGTTGTACGAACTAAGAACACTTTCATCCATTTCATTATGTGTGTCACCATAGATCATTACTGTGGTAACGAGGAATGGTGTTTCAGGTTGCTCTTCAGAAAGAGAGATTGGCAAACCAGGCTGCTCTTAAGAAAGAGAGATTGGCAAGCCAGGCTGCTCTTGAGGCTGCTCTTGAGAAAGAGAGATTGGCAAGTCAGGCTGCTCTTGATGAGAGGGACCAGACCACGGCACGATTGATTGAGGAGGAGAGATCCTGGAATGAGGCAGGTCAACGGGCCCTGTACAAGCTTTTTGTGGTAAGTTATTTTTCACATTAGCCAAATCATGTGTGTAATGTCTGTTTGATTACTAACTAATACGACCCACTCATCAAGGTCTGTGCGAGAAGAGCGGTCAAGTCCCTGCGCCGATGCCCATCTTCTCTTCGATTGGCACGATGAGTCTCATTATAAACTAGTATTATTAATTGAGTGTCATCATGCTACCTGAGACATTGCAAAATATCTATTCTGCAGAATAACTCCCGAGCGGCATCTCACGACCCTTCTCGAGGTGTTTCTTCTCCTTTATGACCACTACGGTAAGTTTCTCTTATCCTCTTTCATATTCTCCTTGCCTTAATTTACCAACAATGACATAATTAGCCCAGTTAGCTCCAAAAAGATATGGTTAGCTAATTTAGCTCCAAGAAGTGGAGAAAAGGATAAGAAATAGGACCTATGAAAAGAAAGAAGAAGAAGAAGAGAAGGAGGAGGAGGAGGGGGAGGAGGAGGAGAAGGAGGAGAAGGCCAAGGACCTTCTAGTCCTTCTCATCCTACTCCTCCTTCTCCTCCTTCTTCTTTATTTCTTCTTCTTCTCCTCCTCCTCCTCTTTCGTCTCCTCTTTCATATTCTCCTTGCCTTAATTTCCCCAACAATGACATAATTAGCCAATTTAGCTCCAAAATGGCATAATAAGCTCGAAATGACATAAGAACCTTGGTTAGCTCATTCATATTATATACTTAGCTTGTTTTCCTCTAAAATGAGATAATTAGCCCATTTAGCTCCAAAAAGACATAGTTAGCTAATTTAGCTCCAAGAAGAGGAGAAGAGGAGAATAAATAGGAAAAATGGAAAGAAAGAAGAAGAAGAAGAAGAGAAGAAGGAGAAGGAGGAGGAGGAGGAGGAGGAGCAGAAGGAGGAGAAGTCCAAGGACCTTCTAGTCCTTCTCCTCCTCCTCCTCCTTCTCCTCCTTCTTCTTTATTTCTTCTTCTTCTCCTCCTCCTCCTCTTTCTTCTCCTCTTTCATATTCTCCTTGCCTTAATTTCCACAACAATGACATAATTAGCCCATTTAGCTCCAAAATGCCATAATAACCTCAAAATGGCATAAGAACCTTGGTTAGCTCATTAATATTATATACTTAGCTTGTTTTCCTCTAAAATGGGATAATTAGCCCATTTAGCTCCAAAAAGACATAGTTAGCTAATTTAGCTCCAAGAAGAGGAGAAGAGGATAAATGAAAAGGAAGAACAAAAAGAAGAAGAGCAAGAGAAGAGAAGGAGAAGGAGAAGAAGGAGGAGGAGAAGAAGGAGAAGGAGGACGAGGAGGAGGAGAAGGAGGAGGAGAAGGCCAAGGACCTTCTAGTCCTTCTCCTCCTCCTCCTCCTTCTCCTACTTCTTCTTTATTTCTTCTTCTCCTCCTCCTCCTCCTATTTATTCTCCTCTTTCATATTCTGCTTGCCTTAATTTCCCCAACAATGACATAATTAGCCCATTTAGCTCCGAAATGCCATAACAACCTCAAAATGGCATAAGAACCTTGGTTCGCTCATTAATATTATATACTTAGCTTGTTTTCCTCTAAAATGGGATAATTACCCCATTTAGATCCAAAAAGACATAGTTAGCTAATTTAGCTCTAAGAAGAGGAGAAGAGGAGAAGAAATAGGAAAAATGAAAAGAAAGAAGAAGAAGAAGAAGAGAAGAAGGAAGAGGAGGAGGAGGAGGAGGAGGAGGGGAAGGAGGAGGAGAAGGAGAAGGCCAAGGACCTTCTAGTACTTCTCCTCCTCCTCCTCCTTCTCCTTCTTCTTCTTTATTTCTTCTTCTTCTCCTCCTCCTCCTCTTTCTTATCCTCTTTCATATTCTCCTTGCCTTAATTTCCCCAACAATGACATAATTAGCCCATTTTTCTCCGAAATGCCATAATAAGCTCGAAATGGCATAAGAACCTTGGTTAGCTCATTAATATTATATACTTAGCTTTTTTTCCTCTAAAATGGGATAATTAGCCCATTTAGCTCCAAAAATACATAGTTAGCTAATTTAGCTCCAAGAAGAGGAGAAGAGGAGAAGAAATAGGAAAAATGAAAAGAAAGAAGAAGAAGAAGAAGAGAAGAAGGAGGAGGAGGAGGAGGAGAAGGAGGAGAAGGCCAAGGACCTTCTAGTCCTTCTCCTCCTACTCCTCCTTCTCCTCCTTCTTCTTTATTTCTTCTTCTTCTCCTCCTCATCCTCTTTCTTCTACCCTTTCATACTCTTCTTCTCCTCCTCCTCCTGCTTGTTCTCTTCTTCTGTTTTCTTCTTCTCCTCCTCCTTCTCCTTCTCCTTCCCCTCCTCCTCCTCCTGCTCCTCCTCCTTGTTCTCTTCTTGCTTCTTATCTTTCTTCTTCAATTTAGCTTATTTATCATATATATGTTGTTGTTCTTCTTCTTCTGACTTTCTTATTCCCATTTTGCAGATTGGATGTACTACATGGATGGAAGTTGGCATTGGAGTGCTTTAGTTTCCGTTTTTATTTGAGTTTATGAACAATGTGGAACTACATGTATATGTATATATGGATGAACAATATATGTACAATTATATGTATGTATATATGGATGAAACTTTCTATGTGTTGGTTCTTTTGATATATGGGATGTACGTTGATGAACAAATGGCATTGATGAGATTTATATGTATATCATATATGTGTTGTGACCTTTTTATCATATATGTGCTATGAATTATATGTATATGTGCTATGAAATAGAAAAAATAAACAAAAATGTGACAATATAGGCTCTTTGCCATCTGCCAGCTCATGGCAAAGGCCTTTGCCGTCAGCTGGCCGACGGCAAAGGTGCCACATGGCGCCCAGCTGTGCAACCTAGGCAGGATCAACTGGCATATATTCTTCTTTGCTGTCTGCTTCCAGGGGGCAGACGGCAAATAAGAGGGCACAGAGGAGGGGGGGAGGGGTAGGTAGATGGCAAAGAGTGGAGGGGGAGGAGGAGGAGGCAGATGGCAAAGAAGAGGAGAAGGCAAACGACAAAGAAGAGGGGGGAGGAGGACGGCAAAGAAGAGAGGGGAGGCAGACGGCAAAGCCTCCGTTAGCCCCTAACGGAGGCAACGCCTTTCGGCTGCCGTCTCGACCACTTTGCCGATTGCTCCTATGAAAAGCTAATGGCAAAGCTCTTTGCCGTCCACTTTGGGGAGACAGACGACAAAGAAGCTACAATGCCGTCGTAGGCCGACGCAGAAATTTTGCCGGCCGTAAGATTCTTTGTCGTCTGTGATATTCTCTTTGCCGTCCGGGATTGACTCTTTGCCGTCTGTGATGGAAGATGGCAAAGAAGCTAATTCCTGTAGTGCTGCAAGGATAAGCTTCAGTTGGAGATCCCAAGCAGGGGACCGACCGCGCAAAGATGCAAGCAAGGTAGAATGTTAGGGTTTGAAGTGGGTGCGATAGAAACTACTGAAGGATGTGTAAATGAAAGTGGCAGCTAGGGAGTACCCTGAACTCCTAGGCCACATGGCCCTATGGGCGCCCTCGGACAGAGTGAGACAAAAAGATACCTGGCAACAACCAACAAAAAGTCACCTAGCGGCCATGCCTTTGAGGGGCCGAGGGCGCCGTCGTCGCCCAATCTCCTTCTTCCACGATCACGACCCTCGCGGGTCCGCCGTCTCCCGAGGCTCGGGATCTTCGCTTGCCCCGAGCATCTCCTCCTCTTCCTCACCACACCCCAGCAGGAAAGGCATGAGCATGGACTGCTGGAGCCCCTATAGGTAGCGGCCGTGTTCCCCAGCCCAAAGGGCATGAGGGTGCGGGCGCCCGGCCAGACCCACCGACGGTCAGCTTGCGCGAGCCAGAAGGGGCCTTGAGCCACGGCTCAGTCGATTGCGAGAGCGATGATGCAGATGCGGAGCCGATCAAATGTGCCGACAACGGCGACTGCAATTAGTGGTGTAGGGCAGTCCCCGCCTCGCACGACCTGGGCATCTCGAAGTTCTTGGATGACGGACTCACGGGAGCTGGGCGGACGCATGCCGGAGTGCGCCCTCGGGTTGTTCTCGACATTCACCCTCGCCTCACTAGTCAAGCCAGGAACCTCCCCGGTTGGAGTCCCCAGGCCTGACCCAAGGGGGCGCCAAGCGTGCCTTCCTATGCGATGGGAGGCATGACCTCGTCCCCGGTCACGAAATCGTAGTCCCAGGACGCTCCATGGGGAGGAGCTGCTTCTTCTTCTTGCGTAAGTCCTCGCGAGGTGGCTCGTCGTCTGAGTGTTCCGCCACTGCGGTGCGGTAGGCGCGCTAGAGTGTACTAAGGGCATCCTTCTCGTCGCAGGAGATGGTGTTGACACCACCGCTCCCGAGCATCTTGAGGACGTTGTAGCCATGGTGGGTTTACTACCATGAACTTCGCGAGAGCTGAGTTCCCAAGGATCGCGTTATAAGGCAAGTGGATGTGCCCGACGTCGAAGGCGATGACCTCAGTGTGGTAGTTCTTGCGCTCGCCGAAGGTCACTGGCAGACGCACCTGACCGATGGGCACGGTGGATCCCTTCATGACTCCTGAGAGGGCTTCATCGGCATTAACTATTCGTACGATAGTTGTAGTGTTTCGAAGGTCTCGGCCAAGAGGACGTTGACCCCGCTACACTGTTGATAAGGGTCTTGGTGACGAGGACGTTGTTGTTGGTCGGGGTGAGCATCATGGGGAGCTTGCCGGCCATGAACGAGCACCTGAGCTGATCACCTGCCTCGAAGGTGATGGTGGTCGAGGACAATTTGAGGGGGCGCATCGCTTCAGGCTTCGGGAGTGCGGCCTTCACCTCCCGGGAAAACTGCTTGAAGGCGCGGTCGAGGCGGGGTCTAGGCGCCGCCCAAGATGGAGGCCACTGATTTCTACTATGCAACCTTCTCCTTGTAGACATTGTTGGGCCTCCAAGTGCAGAGGGTTGGAGGACAGTAGCTATTTTCCCTCAAGTGGGTGACCTAAGGTTTATCAATCCGCGGGAGGCGTAGGATGAAGATGGTCTCTCTCAAGCAACCCTACAACCAAATAACAAAGAGTCTCTTGTGTCCGCAACACACCGAATACAATGGTAAGTTGTATAGGTGCACTAGTTCGGCGAAGAGAAGGTGAAACAAGTGCAATATGGATGGTAGATATAGGTTTTTGTAATCTGAAATTACAAAAACAACAAGGTAACAAATGGTAAAAGTGAGCAAGAACGGTATTGCAATGCATGGAAACAAGGCCTAGGGTTCATACTTTCACTAGTGAAGTTCGCTCAACAATGATAATAAACTTGGATCATATAACTAGACCTCAACATGCAACAAAGAGTCACTCCAAAGTCACAAATAGCGGGGAACAAACGAAGAGATTATTGTCGGGTACGAAACCACCACAAATTTATTCTTTCTGATCGATCTATCATAGAGTTCGTACTAGAATAACACCTTAAGATACATATCAACCAAGACCCTAATGTCACCTAGATACTCCATTGTCACCTCAAGTATCCGTGGGCATGATTATACGATATGCATCACACAATCTCAGAATCATCTATTCAACCAACACATAGAACTTCAAAGAGTGCCCAGAGTTTCTACCACAGAGTCAAAACGTGTGCCAACCCCTGTGCATAGGTTCCCAATGTCACGAACCCGCAAGTTGATCACCAAAACATACATCAAGTACTCACATGAATCCATGTGTGCCAACCCATATGCATAGGTTCCCAATTGTCACAAACCCGCAAGTTGATCACAACAGATAGACACGTGCAAGACATACATCAAGTGTTCTCAAAGACTCAATCCAATAAGATAACTCCAAAGGGGAAAATCAATTCATTACAAGAGGGAGAGGGGGAAGAACATCATAAGATCCAACTATAGTAACAAATCCCATGGTACATCGAGATCAAGACATCTCAAGAACACGAGAGAGAGAGAGATCAAACACATAGCTACTGGTACATACCCTCAGCCACGAGGAAGAACTACTCTCTCCTCATCATGGAGATCGCTGGGATGATGAAGATGGCCACCAGAGATGGATTCCCCCTCCGGCAGGGTGCCAGAACGGACTCCAGATTGGTTTTTGGTGGCTACAGAGGCTTGCGGCGGCAGAACTCCCAATCTAGGTTTCTTTCTGGAGGTTTCTGAATTTATAGGAATTTATGGCGGTGGAATTGCGTCAGTTGGGCCCGCGAGGAGGTCACAAGCCTGGTCGCCACCATCGGGGGGTGGGGTGGTGGCGGCGTCAGGGCTTGTGACTCCCTCCTGGCGCTTCTGGCCTTCTTCCAAAGCTTCGGGGGTCTCTTGTGGTCCAAAAAAATCATCGTAATGTTTCATTCCATTTGGACTCCGTCTGAAAATGGGCCAAAATCACGGAAAAAACAGAAACTGGCACTTGGCACTGAGTTAATAGGTTAGTCCCAAAAAAGATATAAAATAGAATATTCATGCATATAAAACATCCAAAGTTGACAAGATAATAGCATGGAACCATAAAAAATTATAGATACGTTGGAGACGTATCACCCACCGCCCTAACCTCCTAGAAGCTCCCAACCCCATCATTCTGCTTGTCTTCATCCCTCTGTCTGGGTGGAGGAGGTAGCGGAGGCAGCCCAGCCACACGAGGGTGAGCCTCACGAGGTTGACCGCGTCGTTGCCCCTCCTGAAGGTTGTTGCGCCAGCGGTTGTCCCGAGCCTGGTCGCGCCAGTGGTCCTCCTGAGGTTGGACGCGCCAGCGGCCTCCACTACAACCACCGACGCGCGCGGGGCCTCAGGTTCCCAGTACCGGGCGCCTTCTGAACTGCTCGTTACGGACCAGTCGGAGCTCGTGGCACTCGGAGGTATCATGGCCGCTGGTGCCTTGGAAGATGCACGTTGGCCCCCCTCCTGACGGATGCTCTCCCCGTCGGCCGTACTTCGCCTCAGGATTGCCTCAAAGGTGGTCTTCGCCTGCAAAGTCGCTGCCGGGAGGGGTCCTCGGATGACGTCTGTGCTCCTGGAGGGTGGTGATGACCTTGTTCCACTAGAAAGGAAACCTTTGCAAGATGCCTTCGGAACTGCGGTACGTCCTTGCCCCCTTTGCATTAAAGGGGAAACTGCTCCATCCTGCTGTCTGTTGTTCCTCTGTCCTTCCTCCGCGTCATCCTTGACTCCTGAGGCCGAGTCTTGCCTCGGAAAATCCGCTGCTCCGGATCAGTCCTAATGAGCCCCTACGGGTTCTTGTGTTGTTCCTCCGCGCGAGGCTTGGCTCCTCGCGAGGACCTTGCCTTGAGTGGTACCGCGCCCGATCGTGCTTGCTTGACGAAGTGGGCCAGCCCTGGTCCATAGGCAGGGAGGTCTGGGTACTCCCATTCCCAGAGCGCCGACACCATCGACCAATAAAATCCATTGTGAAAGGCCTTTGACACTAAGGATAGTGACCCAGCGTGATGGCAACACTTGCCAGCATGTATCTCATTAAGAATATCTCATCCTTCCTCCGGAGAAACACATCGTTGAGAGACCCGACAGTTAATCCGTTTGTGTAACTCGCCCTTATGGATAACCATGGACTTGCACCGTCGTAATATCTGTCGAGCAAAGATTTTGTCAGTTGGCAACTCGCCTCGGGCCAGATAAGACATGTAAGGAACTGTCCAGTCAGGATACGCCCGGAGACCGCCACCAGTTGTAATTCCGAGTCAGGAACTGCTATGTCCTCTTCAAAAAGCAACTTCACAGAAGGGTTATGCAACACATCCAGGAACACATTGGGGGGAACACACTTGCGTTGGGATCCAAGTCGTGATAAAGCGCCAACCGCCTTGTTCTACCGACGATCAATATGATCAACCTCGTAACCGTTTAAGTGTCCCCCCACCTCGGTTACTACTCTCCTATAAGCCATCATCAGTGGATCTTTAGAGTCCCAAGTTCCAAATACTTGCTCAACCACTATATCCGAGTCGCCCAAACAACTAACCCGACTGAGATTCATCTCTTTAGCTATCATGAGCAAATGGAGCAGAGCCTCATACTCAAACGCGTTGTTTGTGCAAGAAAACATGAGACATAGAACATAGCAAAATTTCTCGCCTCACGGGGAAGATAACACCACACTTGCTCCTAAGCCCTCCAACTGTCTAGAACCATCAAAGTGAATAGTCTAGTACGTGTTATCTGCCCTATCTTTTGCAATCTGTAACTCGGTCAATCATTGAGGCATAAATTTTACATGCTGAGGACCATGCTTGATTCCCCACTTAGGAATCCGCCCGGTAGCTTCGTGGTTGTGTATAATGTCCCCGGTTAGCACCGAACTCACCAAAGTAATTGGGTACTCCTAGAAGTAATGCTTCAACTTCCGACTTGCCATAAAAATTCCAAAGACCAGCTTCTTGTTGGAAATATGCCCTAGAGGCAATAAATAAATTAGTTATTATTATATTTCTTTGTTCATGATAATCGTTTATTATCCATGCTATAATTGTATTGATTGGAAACACAGTACATGTGTGGATACATAGACAAAACACTGTCCCTAGTAAGCCTCTAGTTGACTAGCTCGTTGATCAAAGATGGTCAAGGTTTCCTGACCATAGGCAAGTGTTGTCACTTGATAACGGGATCACATCATTAGGAGAATCATGTGATGGACTAGACCCAAACTAGTAGACGTAGCATGTTGATCGTGTCATTTTTTTGCTACTGTTTTCTGTGTGTCAAGTATTTGTTCCTATGACCTTGAGATCATATAACTCACTGACACCGGAGGAATGCTTTGTGTGTATCAAACGTCGCAACGTAACTGGGTGACTATAAAGATGCTCTACAGGTATCTCCAAAGGTGTTCGTTGAGTTAGTATGGATCGAGACTGGGATTTGTCACTCCGTGTGACGGAGAGGTATCTCGGGGCCCACTCGGTAATACAACATCACACACAAGCCTTGCAAGCAATGTGACTTAGTGCAAGTTGCGGGATCTTGTATTACAGAACGAGTAAAGAGACTTGCCGGTAAACAAGATTGAAATAGGTATGCGGATACTGACGATCGAATCTCGGGCAAGTAACATACCGAAGGACAAAGGGAATGACATACGGGATTATATGAATCCTTGGCACTGAAGTTCAAACGATAAGATCTTCGTAGAATATGTAGGATCCAATATGGGCATCCAGGTCCCGCTATTGGATATTGACCAAGGAGGCACGCGGGTCATGTCTACATAGTTCTCGAACCCGCAGGGTCTACACACTTAAGGTTCGACGTTGTTTTATGCGTATTTGAGTTATATGGTTGGTTACTGAACATTGTTCGGAGTCCCGGATGAGATCACGGACGTCACGAGGGTTTCCGTAATGGTCCGGAAACGAAGATTGATATATAGGATGACCTCATTTGATTACCGGAAGGTTTTCGGAGTTACCGGGAATGTACCGGGAATGACGAATGGGTTCCGGGTGTTCACCGGGGGGGCAACCCACCCCGGGGAAGCCCATAGGGCTTGGGGGTGGCGCACCAGCCCTTAGTGGGCTGGTGGGACAGCCCAAGAAGGCCCTTTCCGCCATGGATAGAAAATCAAAGAGAAAGAAAAAAAAAGAGGTGGGAAAGGAGAGAAGGACTCCACTTTCCAATCCTAGTTGGACTAGGATTGGAGGAGGACTCCTCCTCCCCTTGTTGCGCAGCCCTTGGGGATCCTTGAGCCTCAAGGCAAGCCTCCCCTCCCTCCTCCTATATATATGGAGCAATTAGGGCTGATTTGAGACAACTTTTGCCACGGCAGCCCGACCACATACCTCCACGGTTTCACCTCTAGATCGAGTTTCTACGGAGCTCGGGCGGAGCCCTGCTGAGATTAGATCACCACCAACCTCCGGAGCGCCGTCACGCCGCTGGAGAACTCATCTACCTCTCCGTCTCTTTTGCTGGATCAAGAAGGCCGAGATCATCGTCGAGTTGTACGTGTGCTCAACGCGGACGTGCCGTACGTTCGGCACTAGATCGTGGGACGGATCGCTGGACGTTTCGTGGGACGGTTCGCGGGGCCGATCGAGGGACGTGAGGGCGTTCCACTACATCAACAACGTTCACTAACGCTTCTGCTATACGATCTACAAGGGTACATAGATCGGAAATCCCCTCTCGTAGATGAACATCACCATGATAGGGTACCTTTTTTGTTTCCCATGCGATGTTCCCCAACAGTGGCATCATGAGCTAGGTTCATGCGTAGATGTAATCTCGAGTAGAACACAAAAGTTTTTGTGGGCGATGATGTGCGTTTTGCTGCCCTCCTTAGTCTTTTCTTGATTCCGCTGTATTGTTGGATCGAAACGGCTCGGACCGACATTACTCGTACGCTTACGAGAGACTAGTTTCATCGCTACGTGTAACTCCGTTGCTCAAAGATGACCGACGAGTGTCGGTTTCTCCAACTTTAGTTGAATCGGATTTGACCGAGGAGGTCCTTGGATGAGGTTAAATAGCAATTCATATATCTCCGTTGTGGTGTTTGCGTAAGTAAGATGCGATCCTACTAGATACCCATGGTCACCACGTAAAACACGCAACAACAATTAGAGGACGTCTAACTTGTTTTTGCAGGGTATGCTTGTGATGTCATATGGCCAACGATGTGATGTGATATATTGGATGTATGAGATGATTATGTTGTAATAGTTAATATCGACTTGCACATCGATGGTACAGCAACCGGCAGGAGCCATAGGGTTATCTTTAAACTAACGTTTGTGCTTGCAGATGCGTTTACTATATTGCTAGGACGTAGCTTTAGTAGCAATAGCATGAGTAGCACGACAACCCCGATGTTCACACGTTGATGGAGATCATGGTGTGACGCCGGTGACAAGAAGATCATGCCGGTGCTTTGGTGATGGAGATCAAGAAGCACATGATGATGGCCATGTCATGTCTCTTATGAATTGCATGTGATGTTAATCCTTTATGCACCTTATCTTTCTTAGAACGACGATAGCATTATGAGGTGATCTCTCACTAAAATTTCAAGATGAAATTGTGTTCTCCCCGACTGTGCACCATTGCGATAGTTCTTCGTTTCGAGACACCACGTGATGATCGGGTGTGATAGACACAACATTCACATACAACGGGTGCAAAACAGTTGCACACGCGGAACACTAGGGTTAAGCTTGACGAGCCTAGCATGTGCAAACATGGCCTCGGAACACATGAGAACGAAAGGTCGAGCATGAATCGTATAGTTGATATGATTAGCATAGAGATGCTTACCACTGAAACTATTCTCGACTCACGTGATGATCGGACTTGAGATAGTGGATTTGGATCATGTACCACTCAAATGACTAGAGAGATGTACTTTTTGAGTGGGAGTTCTTAAGTTATATGATTAATTGAACTAATTTTCATGAACATAGTCTAATGGTCTTTGCGAATTACGATGTAGCTTGCGCTATAGCTCTACTGTTTTTATATGTTCCTAGAGAAAATTTAGTTGAAAGTTGATCACTACTGGAATCAGAGAATTTGTCGTCTGCCCCTTCTTTGCCGTCCGCTGGCTGATTGCAAAGAAGCTCTTTGCCGTCAGCTACCAAAAAATAGATGGCAAAGATCTGACAGATGGCAAACAAGTGCTTTGCCATGAGTCGCTTCTTTGTCGTCAGCTAGCGGACGGCAAAGATGGCCCAGGCAGACGGCATAGAAAATCGCAGTTGTAGCCATTAAATTTGCCATCGGCCATGTCTTTGCCGTCCGCCAAAAGCCCCTTTGACGTCTGCCTTGAAGCACGGCGGACGGCAAAGAAATCAACCCCCGGCTGCCCACTAACGCTCCAACCGCCGTGTCTTTGCCGTCCGCCTAAATCCCCTTTGTCGTCTGCCTTGGAGCTCGGCGGACGGCAAAGAAATCAACCCCCGGCTGCCCTAACGCTCCAACCCCACCTCGTTGTTTAAAAAGAAAAAGAAAAAACCCACCTGCTCGTCGCCCTCCTCCCGCACGCTCCCTCCCTTGCGCCCACCGGCCGTCGCCTCCCAGCCCTCCCCACCGGCCGGCGCCTCCCCGCCCTCCACACCGGCCGGCGCCTCCCCGCCCTCCCCACCGTCGCCACCTCCTCCCCCACCGGTCGGCGCCTCCCCGCCGTCCCCCACCGGCCGGCGCCTCCCCGCCGTCCCCCACCGGCCGGCGCCTCCCCGTCGTCCCCCACCGGCCCGCGCCTCCCCGCCCTCCCCACCGTCGCCACCCCCCTCCCCATCGGCTCCCTTCCCCATCGGCTCCCCCCTGCAGACCGAACCTCTCCCCTGATCCGGCCACCCCGTCAGGAGCACGAGCAGCCCCCCTGACGCTCCTCCTTGCCCCGGACGCCCTGGAGCCTCGTCGCCACCCCCTCCGTCACCCGCACCCTCCTCCGCCGCCTAGCCGGAGCAGCCAGCAAAAACGGTGAGATTATTTCCTTGTAAAAATGGTGAGATTATTCTGTATAGGAGAGAATGAAAAAAAATGAGTTCGTACTGCTACACAAAGAAAATATTCTCATGCAAATATCTATTCTCTTTGAATAAATGATACAAAATAAAGGAGGTGACACCTTCGAATATGTAGAATGGCACAATGTTCTTATAGAAATTATGCAAATACAAGGTTACGAATGAGTCGAAGAGATCATCTTCGTTCTTAATCGCACTAAGAGCATGAACAGTCGGATCCTTCAAATCCTCCTTAAACGTATGAGTAGACCATCTAATCATTGTCCGGTCATAAAAAATCAACCAAGACGGGCCTCTCAAACCGTTCTCCAACGTCCGGGTTGACGGACACCCCCCATTTTCATTCAAATATGGGGCGGATATAGGGGAGCCCGGGCACGCCCGTCACATCGGACTGACAGCTTGGCCCCACGCAGACTCGTCGGGAAACTCGACGGTCCAATAGGCGCCTCGACCTTCAGCGCAGTGTCAACGCCGCGTGGCGCCGCTTCGGAGTCGGGGCCGGCTATTTAAGTCGTCCGACGCCCCCCAGCCTAGCACATCTGCCTCCTCCCTCTCTTCGTCACCACCCGAGCACTTCCCTCTCCGAGCCCGTCAGCCATGCCACCACGCCGCTGGCATTACACGGTCCAACACTTTCTCTTCCTCCTAGAGCTGGTCCGAATCCGAAGGGTTGCGGGGCTACCTATGGAATTGGAGGTGGATTTTAAGGAGGGGGAGGAGATGGGGGAGGAACCCAAGGAAGAGACACACACGTCGGAGGAGGAGGCGACGCCCCAGGTTACAAGGTTAAAACTCATAGGGAAAACTATTTGGCGAGTATTGGGAGCTCATCAGCGGCTGAGATTGAGAATAAAGCATGGGTACCCCGGTGGAGTATCAATGTGTCGTCGAAGCTAAAAAAATTGTCTGGAGATTGTGCAAGGAGACAGTTCCAACTTCACATATGCTACGCCATCGTCATATGTCATCCACCCCAGCTTGTTCTTTCTGTTTGGCAGAGGACAGCTGGAAACATGCATTAATCAACTGCACTACTGCCAGGTGCTTTTGGTCTTTGTCGTTTGAGGACACGGTGGAGCTCATGTGTGAAAATCTGAATTTCAATGCTAAAGCTTGGGTCTTTACAATGCATGAGAAGTTGTCACAAGAGGAGTTTGCACGCATGATAGTAACTCTTTGGGCTATCTGGAAATCAAGGCGTAAAGCGATTCGTGAAGGTATATATGAAAGCCCCATGCAGATCCATAATAGGTAACCCCGACCCCCGACCCCCGACAACACTCACCCTCGACCCCCGACCCCCGACGCCACTGACCCCCGATCCCCGACGCCCGACGCCACTGACCCTCGACCCTCGACCCCCGACCCCCGACAACACTCACCCTCGACCCCCGACACCCTACCCCGACCCCCGACGCCACTGACCCCCGACCCCCGACCCCCGACCCCCGACAACATTCACCCTCGACCCCCGACCCCCTACCCCGACCCCCGACGCCACTGACCCCCAACCCCCGAGCCCCGACACCTCTTCGGCCTCTTGTTGACCGAAAAGACCCCAATCCCCGACGCCAGTGACCTTCGACCCCCGATGACACTGACCCACATAGTTATGAGTTAGGTCATATAGTTATGTTAATTATAAAAACATCGTATTTGTGTTGATCGGGTGAATTTCAATGTGCAGTTGTTCGACGACCTCCACGTGCGTTGGACGAGCTCCGCCCTTGCGTTTGTTGGTGAGCACAAATGACTTCTCCTCCTACCCCCTTAATTTGCTCTGTCCCGGTCTTCGTGCCGATGAAACTTGCTAGCTATAGGTTTCTTCAATCATGAGTATGCGTGACCAGTATGCGTCTCCCATTCGAAAGGGCGACATCTATAAATATGCATTTCTTTGCATATTTATAACCGCCATCCTTTCGAATTGTCCAACATTATCCATGGACAGCCCGAGTATGTGTAGATTGGGTTTGTTTTCCCGTATGCTGTGCTCCGGATCCGATGCGGAATTTCGTCAGTGCCTCCCCTGTTGTTCTCCGGGTACACATCCTCTCTGCTTATTGCCAAGACGTGTATCAGGAGAACAACGGGGAGGTGCTGTCGAAATTCTGCGTCGCATCTGGAGCAGAGCATGGGAAAACGAACCCAGTCTACACATACTCGGGTGGGATTAGGACCTATCTTTACCTATTAGCGTGTAGGTTGCATGGACGTAATAAAACTGACAAACTTGATTAGCATATGAATATAGATGATGAATTATATATTTATTTCTTTTGCCCCCATAGGTAGCTAGGCAACATGAGTGATCGTGCTTGGATGTACACTAGTCACCCTAGTCAGAAAGACATGACCCATGAATGGTTAACAAAAACCAGGGGGTTTGTGAGAGCCGCATTTGCAAATGGCCAGCATAAAACATGGTGCCCCTGTCCCAACTGCGACAACTGGAAAAAGCAGACAGAGTTTGAAATGGGTAAACACCTGCAGAAGTGGGGTTTTACGCCTAATTATACGGTGTGGACTTTTCATGGTGAGTCTGACCAACGTGCCAGAGCTGAGGTGATTCGTCGTCGCACCGACGAGCATGGTACCGGGATTGAAGACATGGTGCAAGACTTTGATGATGCTCATGATTCGGACGATGAGATGGAGGAATCTGCAAAGGCCTTCTATGAAATGCTGGAGTCTTCAAAACGTCCTCTCCACGAGCAGACTGAGCTTTGTCAGCTGGATGCCATCGCGCAAGTAATGGCTCTGAAGGCTCAATTCAACCTAGGCAGAGACTGCTACGACGCGATGATGACGATATTTGGACGCTTTCTACCCAAAGGCCATGTACTGCCTGCAAACCTGTACCAGTCAGAGAAAATCCTCCATGTACTTAAGATACCCTATGAGAAGATACATGCCTGTGAGAATGGATGTTCCTTATTTAGGCTTGAGTATGCGGCCTTGAACTATTGCCCAATTTGCAATTCTTCCAGGTATATTGTGGTAGACAACGGCATGGGTGAGAAGAATCAGACCAAAATCCCCATTAGTGTTCTTCGATATCTGCCAATCGTACCAAGACTTCAACGTGTTTTCTTGGTCTAAGAGACTGCCAGACAGATGACATGGCACAAATTGGGCAAAAGAACCGAACTAGATGCGGATGGGAACAATATGCTGGTACACACTTCACATGGTTTTGCGTCGAGGCACTTCGATGCATTACATAAGGATAAATCGGAAGATCCAAGGCAACCTAGAGATTATGAAAAGAAAGAACATTTTCCTCACGTTGATAATTCCAGGGCCCAACTATCCGGGGAAGAATATGAATGTGTACATGCAGCCGCTTAAGGATAAGTTGCAAGAAGCCTGGGATAATGGGATCAAGACCTACGACGCGGCTACCAAAACAAATTTCAAAATGCATGTGTGGTACATGTACTCGACGCATGATTATCCGGCGTTTGCGCTATTCGCTGGCTGGTCTGTGCATGGAAGGTTCCCGTGCACCACATGCAAGGCAGCTCTTCAGTTCCGTTGGCTGCAGGTTGGTCGCAAGTATTCTTGCTTCGACATGCATAGACAATTCCTGGATCCTGACCATAAGTTCAGAAAAGACAAGAAGAATTTCATCAAAGGTAGAGTTGTCAAAAACACTGCACCAGCTGCGTTGACAGGCCAACAGACCCTTGATCAGTTAAACGCTCTCGATCCCGATCCTTTGCGTCCAAGATACTTCAAAGGGTATAATACGGAACACGCCTGGACTCACAAGTCATGCTTATGGGATCTCCCTTACTTCAAAGACCTCCTTTGCCCACACAACATTGACGTGATGCACACTGAAAAGAATATTGCGGAGGCCATTTTTGGTACATTGTTCGGCATAGAGGGGAAGTCAAAAGAGGAAAAGAAGAAGGAGAAGAAGGAGGAGAAGGAGAAGGACCTCCCCCTTCCCCTTCTTCTTCCTCCTTCTTCCTCCTTCTCCTTCTCCTTATTCTTCTCCTTCTCCTTCTTCTTTTCTTCTTCTTCTCCTCTTCCTTCTTCTTCTCCTCCTCCTCCTCCTCCTCCTTATTTTACTTCTTCTTCTCTAGCTCTTCTTCTACGTAGCTTAGACTTATCCAAGAAAGGCTAAATTGGCTAATTATCCTACGAAATGACATAATTAGCTTAGTTAGCTCCAAAATGGCCTATTTAATAAAAAATGACCTATACTTAGCTAATTATCCTCGAAATGACATAATTAGCTCCAAAAAGGCATTCTTAGCCAATTTAGCCCGAAGAAGGGGACAAGAAGAGAAAAAGAGGAAAATGAAAGGAAGGAAGAGGAAAAAGGAGAAGAAGAAGGAGGAGAGGGAGGAGGAGAAGAAGAAGGGGACAAAAGGATAAGAAGAAGAAGGAGAAGAAGGAGAAGAAGAAGGAGAAGAAGGAGAAGGAGAAGGAGAAGGAGCTCCCGCTCCTTCTCCTTCTTCTTCTCCTTCTTCTCCTTCTTCTTCTCCTTCTTCTCCTTCTTCTTCTCCTTCTTCTCCTTCTTCTTCTTCTCCTCTTCCTTCTCCTTCTCCTCCTCCTCCTCCTCCTCCTCCTCCTTTTTCTTCTTCTTCTCCTCTTCCTTCTCCTTCTCCTCCTCCTCCTCCTTCTTTTACTTTTTCTTCTCTTTCTCTTCTCCTATAGTTAGCTAGGGTTCCACCTAAATGACATAATTAGCTTAGTTATCTCCTAAATGGTCTATACTTAGCTAATTTCTCTCCGAAATAACCTATATATACACTACTTCATCTAGTATTATTTTTCTAACTTTCTTGTTTGTCATTTTGCAGATTACCTTCACTTCACGGGAAGCTTGGTTGATGGAATGCTTGAAGATGATTTCTTGTACCATGGGTTGTATTGAAACTATTGTAGTATATGAATATATGAAACTTTGTATGCACGTGGATGAAACTGGTGTAATATATGGTTTGGTACGGATGTAACTTCCATAATATGTATGCACTATGGATGAGAGTTATTTTAATATGGTTATGAGTATGGAAAGAAATTTATTTATGTCAAATATATATATATATCCTGATTATTGTTAAAAATGCTGGATATAACAAAAAATAAATAAAAAGGGGGCTGGTTCCCCTCTTTGCCGTGTGCCCCCACATGGCAAAGGGGTGGAGGCACATGGCAAAGGGGGAATCTGCCCCCTCTCTCTCCCCTCTTTGCCGTCTGCCCCCACATGGCAAAGGGGGGAGGCAGACGGCAAAGAGAGAATCTGCACCCTCTCTCTTCCCTCTTCGCCGTCTGCCCCCACATGGCAAAGGGGGGGGAGGCAGACGGCAAAGAGGGAATCTGCCCCCTCTCTCTCCCCTCTTTGCCGTCTGCCCCACATGGCAAAGGGGGGAGGTAGACGGCAAAGAGAGAATCTGCCCCCTCTCTCTCCCCTCTTTGTCGTCAGCCCCCACATGGCAAAGGGGGGAGGCAGACGGCAAAGAGAGAATCTGCCCCCTCTCTCTCCCCCCTTTGCCGTCTGCCCCACATGGCAAAGGGGGGAGGCAGACGGCAAAGAGAGGAGGCCTGCCGTTAACACTTAACGGGGACGTTGCAATATATGTCGTCCCACTTATTTTGCCGTCTGCCCCCTCATGGCAAAGATTCTTTGCTGTCCGCTTTGTGAAAGCAGACGGCAAAGAGCCTCTTCACCGGATTTTTTTTTACCGTCTACTTTGCCATGAGGGGGCAGACGGCAAAGCCTTTGCCGTCCGTGGTTGCCCCCTTTGCCGTCCGCCTTGGCAGACGGCAAATTTCTGAATTTCAGTAGTGGATGGTAGCAAACTTTGCAGTCTGAGTCTGTAAAACCGAGGATTGTCCTCTTTGCTGTGCAGAAGGCTTTTGTCCTTAATGCACCACTCGGTGTGCTGCACCTCGAGCATCGTCTGTAGATGTTGTGAACATCCGACATACAAGTTTCTGATGACTACACGATAATTCAGTACAAAATACTTAAATGGCTTGGAAGCAAGGCGCCAAAGACGTTTTGAAACGTCACGAAACATAAGAGATGTTCTAAAGAGATGAAATTGTGATTTCATGCTTGTGCCCTTGTTAAGAGGTATGAGACCTCCGACAAGATTCTTTGTCCATGAAGTAAAGGAGAAAATCTCAATCGTTGAGCATGTGCTGACATTATCTAAGTACGACAATCGCTTGAATCAAGTGGGAGTTGATCTTCCAGATAAGATAGTGATGGTTCTCCAAAGTCACTGCCACGAAGCTGTGAGAGCTTCGTGATGAACTATAACATATGGATGATAGATACAATGATCCTTGAGCGATTCGCGATGTTTGACACTACGAAAGTAGAAATCAAGAAGGAGCATCAATAGTTGATGGTTAGTAAAACCACTAAGTTTCGATAAAGGCAAGAGCTAGAAGGGATACTTCGTGAAACAGCAAAGCAGTAGCTGCACTAATGAAGAGACCCCAGATTAAACCCAAGCCCGGGACTAAGTGCTTCTGTTATGAGGGGAACGGTCACTGAGGCGGAGAAACTCTAGATACTTGGTAGATAAGAAGGCTGGCAAAAGTCGAAAGAAGTATATTTGATGTACATGATGTTGACGTGTACTTTACTAGTACTCCTAGTAGCACGAGGGTATTGGATACCGGTTCGGTTGCTAAGTTATTGGTAACACGAAATGAAAGCTATGGCATAAACGGAGACTAGCTAAAGGCGAGGTGACAATACGTGTTGGAAGTGTTTCCAAGGTTGATATGATCAAACGTCGCACACTCCCTCTACCATCGGGATTCGTATTAAACCTAAATAATTGTTATTTGGTGCTTGCGTTAAGCATGAACATGATTGGATCGTGTTTATTGCAATACGATTTTTCATTTAAAGAGAATAATGGTTACTCTATTTTCTTGAATAATCACCTTCAATGGTTTATTGAATCTCGATCGTAGTGTTACACATGTTCATGATATTGGTGCCAAAATATACGAGGTAATGATGATAGTACCACTTACTTGTGGCACTGCCGCTTGAGTCATGTTGGTATAAATCGCATGAAGAGGCTCCATGCCGATGGATCTTTATACTCACTTGATTTTGAATCACTAGTGACATGCAAATCATACCACATGAGCAAGGCCTTGATTTCATTGAGATGAAACAAGATAGTAACTTGTTGGAAGTGATACATTTTGATGTATGCAGTCCAATGGGTGCTGAGGCACGCAGTGGATATCATTATGTTCTTACTTCAATAACGATTTGAGTAGATACAAGAGTATTTACTTAATGAATCACAAGTCTGAAATATTGAAAAGTTCAATTCTGTTTCAGGAGTGTAGTTCGTCGTAACAAGAGGATAAACTGTGTACGTTATGATCATAGAAATGAATATCTGAGTTACGAGTTTTGGTACACAGTTAAGACAATGTGGAAATTGTTTCCTAGTTCATGCCACCTGGAACATCATAGTGTGATGATGTGTTTGAACGTCATAGCCACGCACTATTTGGTATGGTACATGCTATGATGCCTCTTATCGAATTACCACTATCGTTTATGGGTTATGCATTAGAGACAACCGCATTCACTTTAAATAGGGCACCGCATATTTCCGTTGAGATGACACGATATAGATTGAGGTTTAGAGAAATCTAAACTATCGTTTCTTGAAAGTTTGGGGCTTCGACACTTATGTGAAAAAGTTTCAGTCTGATAAGCTCGAACCCAAAGCGGATAAATGCATCTTCATAGGATATCCAAAACAGTTGGGTACATCTCCTATCTCAGATTCGAAAGCAAAGTGTTTGTTTCTAGAAACGGATCCTTTCTCGAGGAAAGGTTTCTCTCGAAAGAATTGAGTGGGAGGGTGGTAGAACTTGATGAGGTTATTGAACCATCACTTCCACCAGTGTGTAGCAGGGCGTAGGAAGTTGTTCCTGTGGCGCTTACACCAATTGAAGTGAAAGCTGATGATGGTGATCATCGAGCATCGGATCAAGTTACTACAAGCCTCGTAGGTTGACAAGGTCGCATACTAATGGAGAGTGGTACAGTGACCCTGTCTTGGAGGTCATGTTGTTGAGCAACAATGAACCTACGAGTTATGGAGAAAGCAATGGTGGGCCCGGATTCCGACAAATGGCTGGAAGCCATGAAACCCGAGAGGGGATCCATGTATGAAAACAAAGTGTAGACTTTGGAAGAACTACTTGATGGTCATAGGACTATTGAGTAAAGATGGATCTTTAAAAGGAAGACAGACGATGATGGTGATAAGTCACTATTAAGAAAAGCTCGACTTGTCGCAAAGATGTTTCCGACAAGATCAAACAGTTGACTATGATGAGACTTTCTCACACGTAGCGATGCTAAAAGTTTGTTAGACTTATGTTAGTAGTTGCTGCATTATTTATGAAATATTGCACATAGGATGTCAAAACATTGTTTCCTCGACGGTTTCCTTGAGCAAACATTGTATGTGATACAACCAGAAGGTTTTGTCGATCCTAAAGATACTAACAAGTATGCAAGCTCCAGCGATCCTTCAATGGACTGGTGCAAGCATCTCGGAGTTCGAATATACACTTTGATGAGGTGATCAAAGATTTTGGGTTTGTACAAGGTTTATGAGAAACTTGTATTTCCAAAGAAGTGAGTGGGAGCACTATAGAATTTCTGATAAGTATGTGTGGTTGACATATTGTGGATCAGAAGTAATGTAGAATTTCTGTAAAGCATACAAGGTTGTTTGAAAGGAGTTGTCCAAGGAATACCTGGATTGCGCTACTTGAACGTTGAGCATCAAATTTCTATTGAGATAGATCGAAAGTGCTTAATAGAAGTTTCAACAAGATGCATGCCTTGACAAGTTTTTGAAGGAGTTCAAAATAGATCAGCAGAGAAGGAATTCTTGGTTGCGTTGTGAGGTCTGAATTTGAGTAAGACTCAAAACCCGACCCCGGCAGAATAAAGAGAATAGACGAAGGTCGTCTTCTATGCATTGGACGTAGAATCTAAAGTATGCCATGCTGGGTACCGCACCTGATGTGTGCCTTAACTCAAAGTCTGTTGAGAGGTTCAGAGAGTGATCCATGATTGAATCACTAGCAACGGTCAAAATTTATCCTTAGTAACTGATGGACTAAGGAATTTTTCTCGATTATGGAGGTGGTTAAAAAGTTCGTCGTAAAGGGTTACGTCGGTGCACGCTTTGACACTAATCCGAATAACTATGAGTAGTGAAACGGATTCGTATAGTAGAGTAGATATTTGGAGTATTTCCGAATAGCACATAGTAGTAGCATCTATAAGATGACATAAAGATTTGAAAAGAACACACGGATCTGAAAGTTTCACAACCGTTGACTAAAACCTCTCTCACGAGCGACACGTGATCAGACCCCATAACTATATGGGTGTTGGATTCGTTGGAATCACATGGTGATGTGAACTAGATTATTGACTCTAGTGCAAGTGGGAGACTGTTGGAAATATGCCCTAGAGGCAATAAATAAATTAGTTATTATTATATTTCTTTGTTCATGATAATCGTTTATTATCCATGCTATAATTGTATTGATTGGAAACACAGTCCATGTGTGGACACATAGACAAAACACTGTCCCTAGTAAGCCTCTAGTTGACTAGCTCGTTGATCAAAGATGGTCAAGGTTTCCTGACCATAGGCAAGTGTTGTCACTTGATAATGGGATCACATCATTAGGAGAATCATGTGATGGACTAGACCCAAACAAATAGAGGTAGCATGTTGATCGTGTCATTTTGTTGCTACTGTTTTCCGCGTGTCAAGTATTTGTTCCTATGACCATGAGATCATATAACTCACTGACACCGGAGGAATGCTTTGTGTGTATCAAACGTCGCAACGTAACTAGGTGACTATAAAGATGCTCTACAGATATCTCCGAAGGTGTTCGTTGAGTTAGTATGGATCGAGACTGGGATTTGTCACTCCGTGTGACGGAGAGGTATCTCGGGGCCCACTCGGTAATACAACATCACACGTAAGCCTTGCAAGCAATGTGACTTAGTGTAAGTTGCGGGATCTTGTATTACAGAACGAGTAAAGAGACTTGCCGGTAAACGAGATTGAAATAGGTATGCGGATACTGACGATCGAATCTCGGCCTAGTAACATACCGAAGAACAAAGGGAATGACATACGGGATTATATGAATCCTTGGCACTGAGGTTCAAATGATAAGATCTTCGTAGAATATGTAGGATCCAATATGGGCATCCAAGTCCAGCTATTGGATATTGACCGAGGAGTCACTCGGGTCATGTCTACATAGTTCTCGAACCCGCAGGGTCTGCACACTTAAGGTTTGTCGGGACCCCGATCCTAAGCCATAGGAATCTAGCCTGTAACACATCGCATCCCTTTGTGGTCTCACGCACGGTTAACTCCACGGCTGCAGCCTTACCTTAGCCGGGACCGTTTCCGTCTTTTGACTCACGTATGCGATAGTGTCGCTAGCAATCCAATGTCAAAGAACCCGGATCGACATGTCTAGTCATAAACCAAAGTGGCAGTACCGCACAAGGACAGGCATACATGACCCAACAAAGCAGGTGTCGGTCATCAACGAATGTAGACGAGTCGTAGCAAGCTACAAGGACTCCCTTACATCGCGTGACATTTCCCCAAAGAGGACAGACACAGCAGCTAAGAAGGACACATGCCGGTCAACCAATGTGTCCGGAGCAGTAGCGAACTACCAAGGCTCGTTGGATCACAAAGGGGCATTTCCTTGTAAGAAGTTCTACTAAAGTTCACGACTAGGTAATCGAACCCCATACATATCAAGCATGACACCCGTACGCATGGCATACCAATATGTATAGATACATCGGTGGCATCACGACATAACCATAAACATACAAGCTTTATTTAAGAGGCTCGGAAGAGCCACACACATAATATTACACATTAAGGGTCTCACGACCCATAATAGCAGTCATTCAGTTACAAGCCAGCGGAAGAGTTATAAACTGTCTGAGTACAGACAGGGAAACTAGAAGGCACATGGCCTGGCTATACTACAAATCCAACGTAGGGCCAGATCGTAGCTGGGACACCAGCTACTCGTCGTCGTCGATGTCTACGAAGAACCCTCCATTAGGGTCATTAGCAACCTCTGCAACATTTATTAAGCAAACATGAGTACGAAGGTACTCAGCAAGACTTTAGGACAACTAACTACTCATTCAAGGTATCAAAAGGTATTGTGGGGTTTCATGCGGAAAGCCAGCATTTGACTCGTGGCTAGACAACTTGCATTTTTAAATAATTTTGACAACTTGACTTCTCGCACACGAGTCCACTAACACCACAACAATACACTATCGTGGAATCATTCCGTCTCCGTACGGAGATGCCGTCCACGACACTCACGCTTATCTTGGCAATATTATGAGTAGCCATTGAAATTATCTATGAACAACATATGTCTCCAAGTAGTCCATATCCGCGGACGCGGCTATTCGAATAGATCATAACCCTGCAGGGGTGTACTTCGTCACACACGCTCTCGCCACTTAACGCCATATGCACGTCAAGCACCTCGGCAACCTTCAAGCGGAAGCCCAGCGAGGGAGTCGGCCACGACCGTTAACCACACTAGTACCTAGTCCAGGTTTATCGCCTATCTGAGAGTAACCCATATGGAAGTCCGGCCGAGGTTTCCGCCACGGCCTCAAACGATGTGCGCAGGGTTCCCAAGCCCACCATCCGGGTGCCACTTGGTACACGATGCCACTGCCTACCGCATCACGGCCCACCTCTCAGGTCAGCACCATGCACGGCCTCCAGCATTACTATAAACACCAGAAACTACTTGCAACTCCTGGACCGAGTACTACGCGATTAATAGGCCGAGCGGGGTCATATTTCAGGGCCCAGCATGTGGTAGTATCTAGTCTTGCATTACATACACGGAACTTAGTTCCTATGGACGGTTCCAATGAAACAACCCGCCATGTACTCCCACACAGCCTTTCACCGGTACCTTTACCAAATCAGGTTCAACATAGAACCTTCACTTACCGAACACATTCTCACAATTCTGTTCATCTCCCAGATGACAAACCATACACAACTCTAGGCATAGCATGCATAGCAGGATAAGGCACATCATAGCTCAAGCAACTACCAGATATTCTAGGTTGCAAGGTTCGGCTATTTACTGTGACAAGGTTAGGTCATGCAAAGGAAGTGGGTTCAACTAACGTGGCAAAAACAGTTGAAGCATTTGATCCTAATGCAATAATTAAGTGCAGGAGCAAGAACATGGGAATTATCGGGATGATCAAAAGGGTTGCTTGCCTTGTTGCTCAGAGGAGGGACGATATCCGTCAGACGGATATTCGGTGGAATCCGAGGGTGCGGAGCCTACCGAAATGAATGGCAACATTCAATAACAATCATATGCAATCAAAATGATGCATGAGCATGGCATGAGAATGCAAGGTGATAAGTTATTATAATCATCATGTATTAGGTTTAGAGTTGATTTGAATCACATTCGAATATCAATTCAAACGGGGTATTCTCGGATACCGGTTTAATTGATTCGACCTGATGCTCAGATCAATTTGATGTTAGCATGCATGAGATGTCATGTTAATGTACTGATTTGTAATTAGGACAGTGTGTGATCATGGCATTCATAATGAAATTTGAATATTTTCCAAATTCCATTTAAAAAGTAATTATAAGAATTGAATTATTCCTTATTCTATATGTTAGGGTCCTGTAACTTTTTCAAACATGGTTGACAATAGCATATTCAGAATCCTTGAATTTTTTTGATACTTTTTCATATATAAATTCTTTTCATTGGAGTTACAGATTAATTTCTATGATTTTTACAAGTTTTAGCAATTTCTAGGAATTATTTCTATACTGGAAATTCTCATTATTGCATCAGCATGACATCAGCAGGTCCATGTGGCCGTTGAATGTCAAACCTGACCAGTGGGACCCACTGGTCAGTCTCTCTGGTCAATTTTAGATTAAGTTTAAACTTAATTAACTGATTAACTTTGCTGGACCCACATGTCAGTGACTGATTAACTTATTTGATTTATTTTTATTAGCTTTAAACTTGCCAGAGGCTGGCCCCACCAGTCAGTGGCTCAGGCCAGCCGAGATCCACCGGCTGCGAGGTCATCCTCGCCGGCGGGGAGCCTCCGGCGACCACCAGCACGGCGGAGGGGCTCGGAAACGGCGCACAGGGGCCAAATGCTACGCGGAGAGCACCAGAAGAACGGCACACCTCCCGCAGCTCCATTTCTGCACTTAGATGGGGCTGAACTGGCCGGAGATGACGCCGGCGACGAGCTTGGCGGCGTCCAAGGCTCGGGCGTCATCGGGGTCTTTGATTCAGAGGGGACTACGCTCGGTTCTTAGCTCCTACAGCATCTACGCGTCGACCTGAAGCTGCTGGTGCCCTCGGAAGGACGAGCTGATCATCGGAGGGCTACCGCTGACGAGCTGCAGCGGCGGTCCTCGTCGGGCTCCGGTGAAACTAGGGCTAGAGGAGGGCATCGACGGGGAAAACTTAGGGGAAATGACCGCATGCTCACGGGGAGTGCAGAGCAGGGCTTAGACGGCTCGGGGAAGGCCTGGGGGCGACGAATCGGGCAGAGCTCGCCGGCGGCCGAAGGTTGAAGACGACGGTGCCGCGGGCGTTGCAGGGCTCAGGGTGGCTTCGGCTTCTGCAGGGAGGACCAGACCGACGAGGCGGAGCTAACGGCGTGCTCTGAGAGGGGATCCTATGGCTAGGGGCACGGGCAGCTCGAGCTTTGCTCGGCTCCAATGGCGGCAGGAGGGGGAGGAGAGATCCGAGAGGAGGGGGAGGATCCGACGCTAGGAATGGATAGGGGTGGCCTCGGGGAGCTTATCCCCGGCCTTGCCAGCGCGAGGCGGCGGCCAGGCAGACGCACAGGTGCGTGGCCGCGCCGGAGAAGGCGGCGGCCACCTCCTGCTCCTACTGGCACGAGGGAGGAGACGACTCGGGGAGATGGGCCGGGCCAGGCTAGGCGACAGGTAAGAGTTTCCCATTTTTTTTCTATTTTTTTTCTGTTTTAGGTCCTTCAATATTTTGCTATTTATTTCAGCTCCAAAACAGAAAGTAAAAACTATTTTAGACACACCTGAATATTTGTTATAATATTCCCAACCATTTCCAATGTTTTCAACATTTTTGAAAATTTATAGTTTCTGATTTCAAATTTAAAATTTGAAACCAGTGGCTTTTTGCATTAATTTAAAATGCTTAAAGTGTCAAGAAAATAGTTTTCTCCGATGCTCATTTACTTTCATGATTTATCAGAAAGTTTGAACATTTCTTGAGGCCATTTTGGGTTCATTGATTTCAACTAGTTTGAGATTTCCTTTATTTAAAGTAGTGGCTAGGGTTTTGATTTTTTACTTTGCCACTTTCTTGTTCTTGTTGAAACTTCTTAGATGCAAAATGCAAATAAGACATGAGCACAAAACTAACTTGCTTAAGGTGTCAGGGATGTGACAAGATTCGACGTTGTTTTATGCGTATTTGAGTTATATGGTTGGCTACCGAATGTTTTTTGTAGTCCCGGATGACATCACGGAACTTACGAGGGTTTCCGGAATGGTCCGGAAATGAAGATTGATATATAGGATAACCTCATTTTGTTACCGGAAGGTTTTCGGAGTTACCGGGAATGTACCGGAATTACGAATGGGTTCCGGGTGTTCACCGGGGGGCAACCCACCCCGGGGGAGCCCATAGGCCTTGGGCGTGGCGCACCAGCCCTTAGTGGGCTGGTGGGACAGCCAAAGAAGGCCCTATGCGCCATGGATATAAAATCAAAGAGAAAGAAAAAAAAAGAGGTGGGAAAGGAGAGAAGGACTCCACTTTCCAATCCTAGTTGGACTAGGATTGGAGGAGGACTCCTCCTCCCCTTGGTGCGCAGCCCTTGGGGCTCCTTGAGCCTCAACGCAAGCCTCCCCTCCCTCCTCTTATATATATGGAGCAAATAGGGCTGATCTGAGACAACTTTTGCCACGGCACCCCGACCACATACCTCCACGGTTTTACCTCTAGATCGAGTTTCTGCGGAGCTCGGGCCGAGCCCTGCTGAGATTAGAGCACCACCAACCTCCGGAGCACCGTCATGCTGCCGGAGAACTCATCTACCTCTCCGTCTCTGCTGCTGGATCAAGAAGGCCGAGATCATCGTCCAGCTGTACGTGTGCTGAACGCGGAGGTGTCGTCCGTTCGGCACTAGATCATGGGAAGGATCGCGGGACGGTTCGTGGGATGGTTCGCGGGGCGGATCGAGGGACGTGAGGACGTTCCACTACATAAACCGCGTTCACTAACGCTTCTGCTGTACGATCTACAAGGGTACGTAGATCGAAAATCCCCTCTCGTAGATGAACATCACCACAATAGGTCTTTGTGCGCGTAGGAAATTTTTTGTTTCCCATGCGACTTTCCCCAACACTTCTCCCAATGAGGGTATCGTTTCTTGGGCAAAGACAACACCGCACTAATATTTCACCATGATATGATCAACGTAGGCATGAACATTACGACCGATTTGACTGTGCGAACAGTGCTGAATACAACGTTTATAAGTCTCCCCCGCACTCTTAAGCCCAAAGCCCATAGAGACATAGTAGAAAGCACCGAAGGGAGTTACGAAAGCCGTTTTCTCCTTATCCTCCTTGGCCGTCGTGATCTCGTGATAACAAGAGTATGCATCCAGAAAACACAAACACTCGCATCCCACCGTAGAATCAATGGTTTGATCGATACGGGGTATAGCAAAAGAATCCTTCGGGAAAGCTTTGTTGAGATCGATATAATCGATGCACATACGGAAAGTACCGTTCTTCTTGAGAACTAAGACCGGATTAGCCAACCACTCGGGGTGGAAAAACTTCGACGATGAAACCGGCGGCCAAGAGCCGAGTGACTTCTTCCCCAATTGCTTTACGCCTCTCCTCGTTGAAACGACAGAGGTACTATCGAACTGGCTTCATCCCGGGATCTACATTGAGATGGTGCTCAGCGAATTCTCTCGGTACTCCTTCCATGTCAGAGTGTTTCCATGTAGAAATGTTCCGATTCTCACGGATGAATTCAATGAGCGCGCTTTCCTATTTTGGATCCAACACGGTCCTAATAGTAAACTGCTTAGAAGAGTCGCGTGGGGTCAAATCAACTTCTTTGGTATCAACCCGGTCCCAATGTCGGCTTGAACTTAAGAGGCGGCTCATAATCAACAGTTGGTTTTTTGAGCGGTCTCATGTCGACCGGTTCTACATTGGCCTTATGAAACTTCAACTCTTTAGTAGCGCATGTCGACTCAGCATATGCGACGTCTCCTTCTTCGCATTCCTGCGCTATCTTTCGGTCCCCCGTGACTATGATGGTACCCTTAAGATAGGGCATTTTGAGCTTGAGGTACAAATAGCACGGCCGAGCCATGAAGCGGGCGTAAGCCGATCGCCCGAACAGAGCATGGTAAGGGCTTTTAATTTTGACAACCTCATACATCAAAGACTTTCTCCTGTAATTGGATTCATCAGCGAAATCCACATTCAACTTGATCCACCCAACTTGATATACTGATTTTCCAGGGACAATGAAATGAAAGACCGTAGTCGACGGCATTCGGAGCCCCTGTCCCTCACGACGCTGCCTCTCTGAAGACAACAACACTAGAGGATATTCAGGGGGAGATCCACAGGACTCCGGTATACATCCAGGGCATCCTGAACAAGGGCTTAGGTGCCCTAGAGAAGGAGGCCAAGGCCGCTCGCGCTATGTGCGAGGAAGCGCTGAAGGAAGATGAATCCGCTACCGCCGCGTGCGAGGAGGCGATGAAAGGGGCCACGACGGTTGCCAAACAGTGCGAAGAGGCGAAGGCTTGCCTGAATGCCTTCCAAGAAGAACAAGCCAAGCTAGCCGAGCAGTTTCGTTTGTGGGAGGGAGAACTTGTTGCCCGCAAGACCAAGCTCGCTGCTCGAGAAGAAGAGTTGTCCAATGAGGAAACTCGCCTGGGAGTGAAGAAGGTGCGCTTGGACGATCACAAGAAGGAGATCGCCTCGAAGAAGACCCTTCTCGATGCCAAGGAGGAAGCCCTCATCGCGGCCGAGAAGAATAAGGCCGCGGAGCTAGCCGACTTCCCTGATGTTGAGCTAAGGTTTCGAACGGTGCACCACACCCTCCGTCAGGACGGGTTGGACGAGCCTCTAGCCACCTAGAAGGCGGCTTTTTCGTGCTCGCGGAGGAGCTCGCCGTGGCGTTGGGGGACGCTGTCATCTAGGTGGACAAGACCTTGGACAGTGTGTGCCGCGACCTCTTTTCTGAGGCCGCGACGAGCGTCTTCAGTCATCTTCATCTTCGTGAGCCGGGGTTTGACTTCAACTCCGTGATCCTGCCAGTCCCTGCTGAGGCTCGCGACAACGCCGCAGAGGCGGTCAAGGGCCCTGTGGAGGCATTGGTGAAGAAGTTCGCAGCATGCAGTTCCCCCATCTCCGGATGTCGCTGAAACCGATGACGGGGAAGACAATGCCAATGACACCAACGACAAGCACCCTGAAGATGGAGCGTCCGACGAACGTGGTTCCTCCTGATTCATTCCCCCTGTTTTCCCTGCGATGCACACCATGCCTGGTGAAGGCGTCAAACTCATTTGCGTTTTCTAGAACTTGTTAAGGCTTGTAATAACTGGCTAACTGCTTAAATGTTTTCTTTGCCTCGCTTCTTTCATGTTTGTTGTGATACTCTGCGTCGGCAGGGCAAGACCCACACATACCTCAACCGCCATTAAACCGACTTGATTCCAGGACGGTCCAAGAGGTGAGGGCTAAGGGTCCAGTTAGGCTCCCGAGTCGCAATGCTCACGAGTCCCCCTTGATGTGCGAGCAGCCCTCATGAGGGGAACATGACGAGGATTTTGAAACTTCAGAACACAATCAGCTCTATGGGTCGGCAAGGCCCGCCCTGCGTGTACCTCCGCCGCCATTGGACCGACCAGATACCAGGACGGCCCAAGGGGGAAGGGGCTACGAGCACAGTTCGGCCCCTGAGTCGTGATGCTCAAGAGTCTCCATTGACGTACGAGCGACTCCAATGACCCTCCTAAGAAACTGACAATTTGAGACTCCCGAACTCCTTTAGCACTCTGCGTCAGCAGGGCCTGCCCCGCGCGTACCTCCGCCGCAGATGAACCGCTTGGGCGGCCCAAGAGGTAAGGGGCTACGGGCGCAGTTCAGGCTCCTGAGTCGTGATGCTCAGGGGTCCCCCTTGACGTACGAGTGACTCCAACGTTCTCCCTAAGAGATTTTAAGTGGCTTGTTGAGCGCACTAGGCTCTGCGTCGGCAGGGCCCGCGCCGCGCGTACCATAACCTCCGTTGAACCGACCGGATTCCAGGACGGCCCAAGAGGGAAGGGGCTACGGGCGCAATTAGGCCCCTCAGTCGCATTGCTTAAGGGCCCCTTGACATACATGTGGCTCCATAGCTCCAGCTGTCTGTCCCTCGCACTAGGCATGGGCGTAGTCGTCGGTGGACTGGGTTGACTTCCTGGCCAGTTGTGGGCATAGTCATTGGTGGATTGTGTTGATTTCCTTGCCAACTGCAGGCATAGTCATTGGTGAACTATGTTGGTTTCCTTGCGAGCTGCGGGCATAGTCATTGGTGGACTGTGTTGATTTCCTTGCTAGCTGTGGGCATAGTCATTAGCGGACTGAGTTTATTGCCTCTGTCTTTACCCCAGCGCGGAGTGTAGGGCTGCCACTAGGCATGGGAGGGACCCCTTCGGGTCCTGGGGGGGGGGGAGTATACAGCCACAACTCGTTATTATGTGAGAGTGTCACGGGTGGGGGTGTATCTGGGAGGTCGCGAGGACGCTTTGTCCTCGCGAGTGTCCCTACCCCCGAGGCATAGGCACCTGATTCCTTATGAGTCTTCAGCCAGCGCGGATCATAGGTCATCCACTCAGCGTTTGAGGGACCCCTCCGTGTCCTCGGGGGCCCCAGGCATATACAACCACAGCTCGTTATTATGTGAGAGTGTCACGGGGGGGGGGGGGTATCTAGGAGGTCGCGAGGACGCTTTGGCCTCAGGAGTGTCCCTACCCCAAGGCATAGGCGCATGATTCCTTTTGGGTCATTGGTAAACCTTGCTGACTTCTTCTTCGGGAGTGAGGCAGGGTGTGGCCTGCCTCAGGAGGCCTGCACTACTGGAAAACATTTTTTTGCCATCAGCCCAGTCTTTGTCGTTTGCTATCTGATGGCAAAGAGTGTCTTTGCCGTCAGCTTCAGCAAAACAGACGACAAAGCACACGCTAATGGCATAGAGTGTTTTTGCCATGAGTCAGATCTTTGCCATCTACTAGCGGACAGCAAAGAGTCTGGAGGCAGACGACAAAGATGTAGATGGGCCCACCTGACCACGGGGTGGTTAGGTCAAACTGGAGTCCCTTCTTTGTCGTCTGCTAGCGGATGGCAAAGAGTCCGGAGGCAGACGGCAAAGAGTCTAGATTCTTTGCCGTCCGCCGGCAAACGGCAACGCGCTAACTCCGTTAATGGCTCCTTCCCCCCCCCACCCGCCCCTCTCTCTCTCTCTAACGGTCACCCCGCGCGCCCCTCTCTCTCTCCCAATCCACGCGCCCCTCTCTCTGTAACGGCCGCCGCTACCACAGTCGCGCCACCGCCCCCGTCACACCGCCGCCCCTGTCGCCCCCGCCGCTGCCCCTGTCGCCCCCACCGCCGCCCCTGTCGCCCCCGCCGCCACCGTCGCGCCACCACCACCGTCCCGCCGCTGCCCCACCACGCCCCCGCTGCTGCTGCCCCACCACCGTCGCGCCGCAGCCACTGGCGCCGCCCCGCCACACCCAACACCCCGGCCCCTCCACAGCCGGCCCTCCCGGTGAGCCCCCACACCCCACCCCACCCCCCCCACCCGCATTATTTTTTTAGTAGTTTTAGTAGTTTTAGTTGTTGTTATTGTTAGTAGTTTTAGTGGTAGATTTATTTAGGTTAGTAGTTTTAGTTAGGTTAGTTAGTTAGCTTGGTTAGTTAGGTGGAGGAGGAGAAGAGGAGAAGAGGAGGAGGAGGAGGACAAGAAGAGGAGAAGAAGAAGAGGAGTAGGAGGAGGATGAGGAGGAGAAGAAAAAGAAGAAGAAGAAGAGGAGAAGAAAAAATAAGAAGGAGAAGAAGAAGAAGAAGAAGAATAAGAAGAGAAGAAAAAAATAAGAAGGAGAAGAAGTAAAGAAGAAGAGAAGAAGAGAATAAGAAAAAAAATAAGAAGGAGAAGAAGAGAAAAAAGAAGAAGAAGTTGATTTTTTATTGTTTGGTATTTAGTGGTAGCTAGATTCTTTTTTAGTCTACCTATGTTTTATATGCATAGTAGTTCTACCTTCTTCACCCAATTGCACGCAAAGTAGGTACTTGGAATTTGGATCTTGATGTAGTATCATGTGGTAGGCACCCATCACACTTGTTACTTTGGCCGGGTCGTTATTGTGCTATGCTCCTAGAAGACGGCGTTTGGTTGAGTGTTTATCATGAGACTTGCGAGAACTTAATAATCAAGACCTGAAGAGTCAAAGACTTGCAAGACCTCAGAACGAAATATACCTCTGGGTGAAGGATGATTTAGATGGGCTCCCTGGAGAAACTAGTGGACGACCCGGGATGCATGGAGAAGCGCCATGACATCTTGTGGAAACTTCACCCAGGCACAAAGAGATGGATGGATAGTTCAAGACCCAAGGCTTACCTGCACAGCCACAAGTCATTATGGGATCAAGCTTGGTTGGACATTGTGGTGACTTTGGATAGGCAGTGCTACGAGATGTAGAAGAACGGTAGGATTGGATGGACATCGTCAGAGTCTCAGAGGAACCCGTTGAAAGACCATGTTTTGATCATCCGGTTCTCAAACACCCTGAAGTGCGAGGACTTCAACGGAGGCGATCAAATCTTGTGGGGAACGTGTGCAAAACTCTACAGAGTACTCAAACCTAATCGATTAGCCGTGTCCACGGTCATGGACAACTTGAGCCGAAGGAACTGAAACTATCAGGAATTCTCAACACCATTTATTATGGATGTGGGTAATATTGATAACTTGGGTATGACAACTGGTTGGTGGAACCATCTCATTAACAACCAACAATGTAGTAGTAATATTTTGCTTTTAGCCCCTCTCTTGTGGTAGGAGAAAACTTTGCTTTCCGCTAAAAAAACTTACAGCCCCACCTACCATATATGCATATAGTATAGATGTTATTTTTACCCCTCTCTTTTGTGACTTGCCAGCATATTCAATATGCTGACCTACACGGCTGCAACGTCTTATGTTGCAAATACTTTCTTCGACGAGTAAGAGTACGAATCAGGGTTACGATCTGCACTCAACTTACCGTTGTTGTTTATTGGGACTCCACTCCCTTGACTGTTTCCGCTGAGATTTTGAGGTATATATCAGTGATTGGATTTTGATATATACATTGATGTACTGTGTGTGCCAGCATACAGATCTGAGGATGGCACAGATGCACAGAGGATTGACTCGTTTTGAGTCGGGTCGCTACAGATATGGTATCAGAGCACATGTTGACTGTAGGACGTGACCCTAGAAACTGGAAATTTCTTAGGATAGGATCTCTCTAAAATTTTGTTTCCAAGAACATCGTTTACTTCTCATCCTTTCTGATTTCATCAAATGTTCTCTCTCACCTCAACTGGTTAGACAATACCCTTACTCCTTTGACCACATGAAGGATCAACTGAGTCCCACTTCAAAGTAAAGAGGATTTCATCATGCATTTGAATAAATGAAGCTGTGCCAATTGAAGACTCTCAAGACCCGAAGAATTCAAAGACACTGAAACGTTCCAAAATTTATATGGCAATTAGAAGTCCAAACCCCTGTTATATACCCACGTTAGATACGATGATTTGTGAGCCGTAGTTGGTGTGTGTTTTCCGACAGCCACAAATAAAACCTATTCTCAATAATATTGTTTGTATTGTGTGTATCTCCCTCTCTCTCTCTTACCCATCTCATCCCCAAAACCTCAACCCTACCAGATGGAGTATGAAGCTGGACTTCTAATCTCTGGACCAATTGAAAGTGCATGTTATGCCCCTAATCGACTTTTGTGTTAATGACAACACATACATAGGAAACTAATCCTATTTGTTGAGTGTATCTCAGGATGGCAAGTACTTTAGTAGATTGAGAATTATGTGCCAAGGTGGTCTGAGAAGATCGGGATTTATATGTCAAGAAGGCTCGGGATTGAGAAAAGATGATGTAGACTATCCTTTTAAGTTTACTATTCATGAGTATAGGGATCACACACTATTAAGAGGGGATCACAGGTTTTGCGATGAATTTGTTCATACTACATCTCTAGTTTTCTGCTCAACTCCACATCTTCACTACTCTGCTCTTATCTCAAAACAGGACTAATGCCTCGGACATCCGGCTCCCTCCGGACGTCCGAGGGCCCGTCGAGGGTCGCACGACCGACCAGCTTCGGAAATCCGGGGCTCTGCACTAGAAGAACTTGAGCCATATAACTCGGACTTCCGGCTCCCTCCGGACGTCCGAGGGCTGGTCGACCGACCAGCTTCGGAAATCCGGAGCCCTGCACCAGAAGAACGTGAGCCATATAACTCGGACTTCCGGCTCCCTCCGGACGTCCGAGGGTCGGACATCCGTCCAGTTTCGGAAATCCGGAATCCTGCACCAGAAGAAGTTGAGTCGAATAACTCGGACTTCCGGCCTTCTCCGGACGTCCGGTCCGTGTTCAACTCACAGTGATTCCAGACATATCTACAGCCCTCGGACGACCAACCCCTGTCGGACGTCCGACCCCTTGTGGACGCTAGACATCTGTGAACTGCCGGATGTCCGAACCCTGTGTGACTGAAAGTGTCCCCAACAGCTGTTTTACACTCCCCACTATATATACCCCCTCCCACTTCGTGAGAGGGTGTTCAACACAGCTAGAACACATACAAGAACACCTTTCTTCTCACTCACTCTTGTCTACACTCAACCTTAGATCCCAAGAGCATTTGTAAGTCCCTTTGAGTGTTGTTCCAATAAAAAGATAGATCGTCTCCTTCTCCTCCTCTCCACCAAAGGGGTTTGTGATTTGAGCAAGTTTTGAGCAATCCCCGTGATCTTGTTACTCTTGGAGGTTGGAGACTCCTAGGCGGTAGGTGTCTTTGGAGAGGAATCAAACCATTGTGAATTCCCTCAGAAAGTTTGTGAAGGTTTGGAAGCCACCTCAAGGCTTACCACTAGTGGTTGAGAAACGCCTTCGTGGAGTTATCTCAAAGGGAGAATAGGGTGAGCCTTCGTGGCGTTGGTGTGCCTCGTGGTAACATCCGCCCCATTAACGGTGACGTAGCTTCCCTCCAAGGAAGTGAACATCGGGATACATTGTCGTCTCTCTTGGAGTTTCGGTTATTCCTAACCCTAACTCTCTACTTGTGTTAATCCTTATTACGTACTTGTATTTGATTATTGTTTACCGGTTGCCTTACTTCACTCGAAATAGCTTACTCCTTGTCATAGAAATTATTAGGCCTACGCTCATATTCCGCACCTTTGCCTAAAATTGCTAAGTAATTATTAAAATTTGGAATTGTACCTATTCACCCCCCTCTAGGTCCATCTCAATCCTTTTCAATTGGTATCAGAGCCTCGTGCTCTATTCTTGTGGCTTAACCGCCCTAGAGCGAGATGGACGGGATTCCCACTACTGTAGCTCCAGTGGAGAGGGACGGGACTTCCACGGAAGTCAAGTCCTTCACCTCCGAGGACCTGGAACGGGCCCTTGCCAAGCAAAAAGAGGAGCATGATGATTCTCTTGAGGCCTTGGTCCAAATGAGACTGGCATCATTAACTACGGGGACAGCCACGTCCCCGAGGGCCTCAGGGCCACATGTGCACGGTTCTTCATTTGGCCAACAACCTCCGGAAAGGAACCAAACCAGTGTTCCATGGCTTTATGCTAGATCTCAAGTTGAGAAACCTAAGTACAATCCTGGAGGAAACCCTCCCTTGCTTGATGACAATTCTGATTTTTCTTTGTGGAGAGTTGGTATGCAGGATCATCTTAGGTACGCCAATGATGAGATGTTGGACATCCTCGAGCATGGGTACAATCCTGTAGATCCAAGGTGCCTCACTCCCAGAGAAACTTATGACAAGCATCTCAATGACACTGCGATCATGTGTATAAGAAAAGGAATGAATGACAAGCAACGGAGACCTTACATTCACATCACAAGTGCCAAGGAACTATGGGATAGCATTATAAGGACCAAGACCAGTACCTCCACTCTTCGGACCAGTACCTCCACTCTTCGGCTTGCTCAATATGAAATTGCCAAGGGGCAATTACATAATTTATGTACGCAAAAGGGTGAATCTCCCAAGCAACTGCAAGAACGGCTCATGAGTCTCGCGGCAGACATTTAGTCCTGTGACTGTGACAAGACACAAGATGGTTTCAATATGACCAAGAGATTTCTCATGGACAAGTTACTTCATGCTCTTGCTCCGTACCACCATCAAATGGTATGGGACATGAGGCAGCACCATGGGTTCAAAGAAATGACTCTGGATGACATCATATCCACTTTCCAATTATTTGAAGAGTCAAAGGCAAATGCAACAAAGCACCTTGCCATGCATGGCACTTCAACATCAAAGATCAATCTTGCTTTGAAAGCCAATCATGAATGTGATGAAGAAGAAAGTGAAGAAGAAGAGGGTGATGATGACTGCGAAGATGGTGGTGATGTTGACTCTGATGAAAGCCCATCTTATGAGGACATTGCTCTCTTTGTAAAGAAGTTCAGTGCAGGAAAATTCAAGGGAAGATTCCCAAAGAAGAAGGTAAGGAAATGCTATAACTATGAGGAAACCAACCACTTCGCCAATGACTGCCCTTATGAGAAGAGAGAAGATAAACCAAGGTTTTCGAAGACCTTTGTAAAGAAGAAGTTGCCAAACCCTATGAACTCCAAGCTCAAGAGAACAGATGGAAGAGCAATGGTTGCACAAGAAGAATCAGATCCAGAAGACATTGGTGGGGTTGCCGGAGTAGCTCAGGATACACAAAACACCTTGAGGCTAGTCAACAAAAGTGGTGATGTTGTTCACTACAACTATATGAAAGACTACAAGGGCAACACCCACAAGTTTTTGATGGCAAAGACTGCCATGGGAGATGAGGAGGACCAAAGCTCCCATGATAAGGTTAAGGTAACTCCACGGTTAAACTCCTTCAGTCTAGCTTCTACCTCACCTGATGAGTATCTTGATGCGGAAGATCACTATGAGGATAATGACTTAGATCATCCCATGTTTGCCAAAATAAACAAATTTATGTGCTCACTTAAAGGAAAGAAGCTCACTATGTTTCGCATAATTATGGAAATGTTGAGTAAGCACACCAATACCATCAAGGAACTCGAAACCCTCATCACTTAGGAGAAGGAAAGAAATGAAATCCTTGAGCAGAAAGTCCTGTATGAGGAAGCACAAAATGATGCATTATGCTCAAAAGTTGGTGAAAACCTTGATAAACATGCTAACGATCTTGCCTCCTTGAAAAAGGTTGAATCTGTGTGCAAAGAGTTGCTAAATGATAAAAACCGACTAGTGAACTCTCATGCTTCCCTTTCTAAGGACTGTGAGCGTCTATCCTTGTCTCTCAAAGACAAGGAAGAGAAACTCACTATTCTTACAAAGAGCTTTGAGACACTCAAGGTTACTTATCTTGAAACTTTAGCTAAGGCTTACTCCTCACCTACTATTAATGTTGATACCTGCACTACTAACTCTAGTAGTGAACTGGCATCTATCCTTGAGGAAAACTATTCGCTAAAGGCAAAGCTAGACAGAGGTCTCATGACATGTGCACAATGACAAAAGACTCTCACTGAGATCTTAGGTCAACACAATGGAGGCTTTGCCAAGGAAGGGCTTGGATTCAATCCAAGCACCGCCAAGAAAAGTGCATCTCCTCTCAAGTGTACCACTCCGCTTAAAGAAATATTTGTACGAGAGGGACACAAGGAGAAAGGTAAGGTTATTAGTGGGTCGGCCACTAGGGGTTCGCCTACTCTCAACAAGACAACTGAATTCATGCCTCCATCCTATGTACTTCGCAAATCAAAGGAAGGAGAGGTTTATGCTAAATTCGTTGGTCCCCGTAATGCATTCCGATTTTATGCTATTTGGGTCCCTAAGACTCTTGTAACTAATGTGAGAGGCCCCATGACGAAATGGGCACCTCAAACGAAGTCTTAATTCGTTACAGGCTGTTTTCTACGGAGGAGCCAAATGGGTGATCGACAGTGGATGAACCAATCATATGACCGGAGATAGTAACTTGCGCTATGACTTCATGCAAGACATTCGACCATACATGAGCATTGTATTTGGTGGAGGGTCGAAAGGGCAGGTAATTGTGTAGGGCAAGGTGGCAATCACTAATGACATGTCTATTGCAAATGTCATGCTTCACCAATCTCTTCAATATCTTTTTTACTTTCAGTTCGCCAATTGGCTTCCGTTGGTTATGACACATTATTCGGACTAACGGATGTGAAAGTCTTTAAGAGAGACACTCTCGAAGTGGCCTTTGTTGGAGAGTTGGATGGAAACCTTTACACGGTTGATTTCTCGAAAGAGAGCACCTTCCATACAACTTGCCTAATGGCCAAGGCCTACATGGGATGGTAGTGGCATCGCCGGCTCGCCCATGTCGGCATTAGAAATCTTCAGAATCTCTTAAACGGCAATCACATCCTTGGACTAACAAATGTATCTTTTAAGAAAGATCGTGTGTGCAGTGCATGCATAGCTGGGAAACAACATCAATCAAAACATCTACCCAAGAACATTGTATCCACTTCAAGGCCGTTAGAGCTCCTTCATGTGGATCTGTTTGGGCCTCCTTCGTGGGCAAGTCTTGGAGGGAAAAAGTATGGCCTAATCATTGTTGATGATTACTCAAGATACACATGGGTGTTCTTTCTCAAGTCCAAGGACGAGACGAAGATCACCTTCATTGATTTTGCCAAACAAGTCTAGCGGAAGTTTGACAAGGACATCAAGGCAATAAGAAGTGATAATGGCTCCGAGTTCAAGAACTACACCCTAGAAGAATTTCTTAGTGATGAGGGAATTGAGCATCTGTACTCCGCACCTTACACCCCTCAGCAAAATGGTGTAGCAGAGAGGAAGAACCGGACACTTGTGGAAATGGCAAGGTCCATGTTAGACGAATACAAGTCACCACATAGTTTTTCGGCTGAGGCCGTCAACACAGCATGTCATGCATCAAACCGGCTCTTCCTTCGATCAATATTGGAGAAGACTCCATATGAGCTCCTAACTAGGAACAAGCCCAATGTTAAGTACTTTCGTGTGTTTGGATGCAAGTGTTTCATCCTCAACAAACGGGAACGGTTAGGAAAATTTCAATCCAAAACAACTTAAGGGATTTTTGTTGGCTATGGATCAAACTCTCACGCCTACATAGTCTACAACAAATCCACTAGATGTGTTATAGAAACTTGTGACGTGACATTTGATGAATTTAACCGCTTCCATGGGGAGCAAGTTGATCTAAGTGATGCAGGTGAAGAAGTTTCCTTGCAAGATATCTTTAACATGGGTGTAGGTGCACTTCTTCCCATGGAACAAAGACCCCATGATGATGATGAAGATGATGAGATTATTTCTCATCCTCAAGACAGTTCAGTGCCCGTACCTCCACAAGATACTAGCACACATATCATGCCAGTTGTTGAGGATCAATTGGGAGAACATGTCTCTCACTCTGATCACACTCAAGAACAAGTTAATCTTTAAGAGCCAGTCCAAAGTATGGATATGCTTGATGATGAACCTCAACAGGTGCAACGCGAAGAGGAATATCTTCCACCGCACGTAAATGATCCATATGTTGAGGACGTTGGTGATGGAAACGAAGTCGAACCTCGTGAAACCCTGACCTCCATCATGCCACGTGTGGCCGGTCGTGTTGATATTGATCAAATCCTCACCGGCGTGTCGGAAGGTAGAGTGACTCGTAAACAATTAACAAACTTGTGTGCTCACTTTTCGTTTGTCTCTAGTACTGTGCCACACAGGGTTCAGGATGCATTGTGTGACAATGACTGGCTCCTTGCTATGCAAGTAGAGTTAAACAGTTTTACACGCAACGAAGTATGGTCATTGGTAGAACGACCAACTGAGGAACACAATGTCATTGGAACTAAATGGATCTTCAAGAACAAGGAAGATGAGAATGGGACTGTCCTATACAACAAGGCAAGGTTAGCAGCACAGGGGTACTCCCAAGTTGAAGGTTTGGACTTTGGTGAGACTTTCGCCCCTGTTGCTCATCTTGAATCCATTCGCATTCTATTGGCCTATGCTGCTTTCAATGGTTTTACTTTGCATCAAATGGATGTGAAAAGTGCTTTTCTTAACGGTCCTCTACAAGAAGAGGTATATGTATCACAACCACCTGGGTTTGTTGACCCTCACCACAAAGACCATGTATACAAACTTCACAAGGCTCTGGATGGCCTCAAACAAGCACCACGTGCTTGGTACGATCATCTTAAGAAGTTCTTACTCGATGATGGTTTTGTGGTGGGGGTGATCGATCCCACTGTTTTTACTAAGAGGGAAGATGGTGATTTGATCTTATGCCAAATCTATGTAGATGACATCATTTTTGGTTCTCCTAACATCCATTTATGCAAGAAGTTTGCGGCCTCCATGACCAAGACCTTTGAGATGTCACTCAACACGGATTTGAAATTCTTTCTTGGGTTTCAAATACAACAATTTCAAGAAGGAATTTTCTGGTCTCAAACTAAGTACCTCAAAGACATTCTTGAAAATTTTGATATGACAAATGCTAAACCAATGAAGACACCCATGGCCACAGATGTAGTTCTAAATGAAGACACCAACGCTATTCCTTTTGACCCATCTACTTACCGCTCCATGATTGGTTCGTTACTTTATCTTTGCTCATCTAGACCGGACATCATGTTAAGTGTAGGCATATGTGCTAGATTTCAAGCTTCCCCTAGGGAAAGACATCATATGGAGGTTAAGCATATTCTTAGATACCTTGTCAACACCCCAAAGTTAGGCTTATGGTACCCTAAGGATGCAAAGTTCGATCTTATTGGGTACTCCGATGCGGATTGGGCCTGTGACAAAGTGGGACGGAAATCCACTTCCGGTGCATGTCAGTTCCTTGGACGCTCCTTGGTAAGTTGGTCCTCGAAAAAGCAGAATTGTTTTTCTCTCTCCACGGCCAATGCCGAATATATTGCAGCCGCAAGCTGTGCAACCCAACTTCTATGGATGAGGCAAACCGTAAAGGATTATGGTATCACGTATCGACACATGCCTCTTCTCTATGATAATGAAAGTGCCATAATGATCTGCGAGAACCCCATTGATCACCCTCGCACAAAACATATTGATATTAGGTATCATTTCTTGAGAGACCATGTGCAAAAGGGTGACATTGATATTACCCATGTGGGTACCGACATGCAGCTCGCTGTCATTTTCACCAAGCCACTTAGCGTAGCAAGGTTTTGTCAACTTAGGCATGAACTTGGTATCTTGGAGCTTGATAACATAACTTGAAATCTTGCACACATACACACCCTCACATTATGTTCTTGTCTTGATGTGGGCATGCATTTAGGGGGAGTCACTAGGACTTACATCATAACTCTGTGTTTTGATCTTACAAAATATGCATAAATCAACTTCTGTCCACAATTAGTATATGTAATTCTTGTAGGCAACTCTGTTCGTGTTCTTTGTGATAAACCACAAAAAATCATCTCATCATTCAAATTCCAGAATCAGCCTCTGCCTCCTCCTCTCTCGGTCATCCGACGTGTCTCGGACGTCCGGCTGCTAACCTCATTCCGGACGTCCGGCCCGTGTCGGTCGTCCGACGGCTAAATCCACTCTGGACGTCCGACGCCTGTCGGACGTCCGACACATCGGGGCCCTATAAATAGCTGGGCGCGGGCTGGGCTTTGCCCTAGCCCCCACGCGCCTCCTTTTCCCCAAGCAGCCGCCGCCGCCAGCACTAGGAGAGCTCGCCCGCGCCGCCACCTCCGGGATCAAACTGATCTCCTCCACGGGATCCATCTCTTCTTCCTCTCCTCTCTCGATATGCAGGTATCTCCTCCGTTCCCCTCGCGTTTGGATTCCTTTTCTCCCAAGTTCACGTGTTCGTTCATATGGTTTGCCCGTGACCGTTCCCCATTGGGTTTCCATCCATGTAGGTTTGTGTATCATGCCCAAGATTAAGCACGCCGCCCGGAAGGACACTGCTGGCTCATCCGCTCGTGCCCCTACTAGCACGGGGTCGGACTCGGAAGGGCAACGTCGTCCCATCAAACGAACTTCCCGGCGTCCTCCGTCTCAACAGCTCCCCTCGTCTTCTCATGGCTCTGACTACGAGGATGAGCTTGCCGCCGAGGACCGTGCTAACCAGCCCACCGTTCGGAGGTCCATGCCAAAGCCCGGGACTTGCAGGCCCTCCTATATGCCACCACCTCCTCCTGCACAGCCCGAAGGTGAAGCTTGGCGCATCTCACTTGAACTCCCTGCTACCTTAGGCCGTGAAGTCACGAACTTCACCACGGTTGCTAAGTCTTCCTATCTCACTTTCCGCCGCGACGTTGATCAATTATCTGTCGTACGTGACTCTATGGACTCACGTTTCCGCACAAACATCCAAGCGGACATCTTTACTACGGTCATAGTTCCTAAGGGTCTCTCTGTTCATCACTTCATAGATCTTGAGCATATTCGCACGCACACGGCGAAATACCCGAGTGCCATTGAGCTCATTGAGTAATCGGGGCTTGCTGCCCCCTTTGCTTTTCGTCGCAACTTTAACGTTGCTGCTATTCACCAGTTTTATGCCACATGCTTCTTTGGTCCAAACAACACTGTTAGCTGGATAACGTCAGACGTTCACTTCACAGCCTCTTATGGTACGTTTGTTTCCGCACTTGGTTTCCCCAACTCCGGTTTCAAAATCCATAAGAATGATCCTAACCATGCACATAAGCCAATTGAGGCGTGTGGGTATCTCCTCAAACCACTCCGTGAACTTGATGCGGATGAACGCATGAAGGATCTTAACCAGGTATCCATCTGGCGCTCTCCTTACTTTATCATCTTTCAGTGTCTTAACCGCACCATCTATCCCAAGATGGGTGATAAGGGATCTTGAAGTGGCTACTATATTGACATCATGTCACATTTGTACGAGCACCCCAAGAGCAAAATTAATGTGCCTCACTTTCTATGGCATGAGATTCGGCTTGCTAGTTTTCAATATAAGCGAGCCTTCCCTCATGCCCCCTTCATCCAGGCTCTTATTAATCATGTTGCTGAATTCTCTGCTGCTGTCACTCACACACATCACAAGTGGGTTATTCCCGCTCACATGGAGGATAACTATGCTTCCAAGAAAACCCCATCCTCCACATCCACTCGCGGCACTGCTGCCCAGTTAGCAACCCCTTCATCTAGCTCAGCTCATCTCGGTCGCTTTTCCAAATTCATTGGCAAGGCACATTCCGCTATCATGAAGGTCGTCTCTTTCCAGTGTGGTCAAACTCATGACGTGGTTTCTCGCCTCGTCGCCTCCAAGAATGCCCTCAAGGCTTGTCTGAGAGACTCGGGCGCTCTTGATGTGACTGACGATGAGGCCCTTCCTGCTGCTCCTCCTTCTGATTTTGGCTTCCCATCTGGTCCTGAGTGGGCTGATTTTCTTGACGAGGCTGGTGGCAGTGGCTTGCCTGACGATGAGGATGATGATGATGATGATGCTGATGAGCTCTACGCATGATTGATGTTGTTGGTGCCTCCCTTTTTGGTACTTGGTGCCAAAGGGGGAGTAATGTATCGTAGTTTTTAGTCTTTGGAGATTTAGTCTAAATTTGCATGTTTGTGTAATGTAATGGATAAAGTCATGTATGGCTACTTATGAATGGTGTGATTGCTATGGATTACTATGATATCATCATAGGCTATTATGTTTTGCTCCACTACTTCTATCATGATCTATTATCATTCTATGATGATCTATTATCTCTACATGATGATCCATTATATTTTCGATACACACATTAAAAGGGAGCTCCGATATTTTATCATGCACATACTAAGGGGGAGCTCCGTACTAAACCTCTCCAAGGCTATAATGTATGTTAAATCTTTTTGAGACCTATGTATATGTTGTCATCAACTACCAAAAAGGGGGAGATTGAAAGTGCATGTTATGCCCCTAATCGACTTTTGGTGTTAATGACAACACATACATAGGAAACTAATCCTATTTGTTGAGTGTATCTCAGGATGGAAAGTACTTTAGTAGATTGAGAATTATGTGCCAAGGTTGTCTAAGAAGATCGGGATTTATATGTCAAGAAGGCTCGGGATTGAGAAAAGATGATGTAGACTATCCTTTTAAGTTTACAATTCTTGAGTATAGGGATCCCGCACTATTAAGAGGGGATCACAGGTTTTGCGATGAATTTGCTCATACTACATCTCTACTTTTTTGCTCAACTCCACATCTTCACTACTCTGCTCTTATCTCAAAACATGACTAATGCCTCGGACATCCCGCTCCCTCCGGACGTCCGAGGGCCGGTCGAGGGTCGCACGACCGACCAGTTTCGGAAATCCGGAGCTCTGCACTAGAAGAACTTGAGCCATATAACTCGGACTTCCGGCTCCCTCCGGACGTCGGACGGCCGGTCGACCGACCAGCTTCGGAAATCCGGAGCCCTGCACCAGAAGAACGTGTGCCATATAACTCGGACTTCTGGCTCCCTCCGGACGTCCGAGGGTCGGACGTCCGTCCCCTTTCGGAAATCCGGAATCCTGCACCAGAAGAAGTTGAGTCGAATAACTCGGACTTCCGGCCTTCTCCGGACGTTCGGTCCTTGTTCAACTCACAGTGATTCCAGACATATCTACAGCCCTCGGACGACTGACCCCTGTTGGACGTCCGACCCCTTGTGGACACCCGGACATCCGTGAACTGCCGGATGTCCGAACCCTGTGTGATTAAAGTGTCCCCAACGGCTGTTTTACACTGCCCACTATATATACCCCCTCCCACTTCGTGAGAGGGTGTCCAACACAGCTAGAACACATACAAGAACACCTTTCTTCTCACTCACTCTTGTCTACACTCAATCTTAGATCCCAAGAGCATTTGTGAGTCCCTTTGAGTGTTGTTCCAATCAAAAGATAGATCGTCTCCTTCTACTCCTCTCCACCAAAGTGATTTGTGATTTCAGCAAGTTTTGAGCAATCCCCGTGATCTTGTTACTCTTGGAGGTTGGAGACTCCTAGGCGGTAGGAGTCTTCGGAGAGGAATCAAACCATTGTGATTTCCCCCGGAAAGTTTGTGAAGGTTTGGAAGCCACCTCAAGGCTTACCACTAGTGGTTGAGAAATGCCTTCGTGGAGTTATCTCAAAGGGAGAATAGGGTGAGCCTTCGTGGCGTTGGTGTGCCTTCGTGGTAACATCCGCCCCTCTAACGGTGACGTAGCTTCACTCCAAGGAAGTGAACATCGGGATACATCCTCGTCTCTCTTGGAGTTTCGGTTATTCCAAACCCTAACTCTCTTGTTTTAATCCTTATTACGTACTTGTATTTGATTATTGTTTACCGGTTGCCTTACTTCACTCTAAATAGCTTACTCCTTGTCATAGCAATTCTTAGGCCTACGCTCATATTCCGCACCTGTGCCTAAAATTGCTAAGTAATTATTAAAATTTGGAACTGTACCTATTCACCCCCCGTCTAGGTCCATCTCGATCCTTTTCACCAATAACCCAGCTGGAGGCTGATATATGGATTCAGAACATGGAGAAACATTTCGGGAACAATTTGATTTCAAGGAAATATGAAGTGGCACACGCTCTTCAGTACTTTACCCAAGGTGTTGCTATTTGGTAGAAAATGCACCATGCCATACAAGGATTTAGTGGAGCAGAAACCTGTGGTGAAATCAAGAAGACTATGTTAAAATCCCGTCTTATTCAAAGGTGCTATGATAGCCCAATGAAGAAGCCTTGTGCATGCAAGATCTATGGAGAAATAGGACACACCCAGGAAGAACACCAGGATGGATGCCCTCACTGTGAAGAGAATCACTCATCAGAGGAATACCCAACCAGTCAGGTGACTTGTTTCTTGTCTGAAGGAACCACCCACTACCCAGCCCAGTGTCACATGTACCCCAAGGTGCAACAAGTTGTCAAGAAGCACAAAGCAATAATGAAGGAAACGCTCAAGAATAAGATTTTAGAAGAACGTGTGATGAAGGAAAATATAGAAGACCCTGATGGACAAGGCCTAACTAGATTTTTTTCTCCAATGTCTGTTACTCATGTGGAGAAGAAGGACATTTATCAAAGGATTGGACGAAGGAAAGCCATAGATATCTGGGAAACTTCCCGACGGAAAAAGTAGAGTTTGCTCCACATGAAATGGAAGTACCGGCCAGAACGAAGCAGTCCGGAAAGAAGAGAAAGTACACCAGCCAGAGTCAAATCCCTACACCTAAAGAGCTGAGTCATATCAGATGTTTCAAGTGTATGGGATTTGGCCACTACAAAAATATGTGCCCAGAAAGGAAGCAGGAAAACCAAGGAGTAATAGCAAACTCCAAGAAGCCTGGAGACTTGTCGGAACTAAGTTGTTTTCATTGCAAGGAAGTAGGACATTATGCTAGTAACTGTCCACAGGGGAAGAAAGCTAAAATGGAGTAGTTAAGTTTTGACAATGGGAATAAGTGTAACATGAAGCCCTTTTGTTATCATGAGTTTATGGAATTAAATTTTGTAACGGAAGTCTCTGAGGTTGTAATAACTTCATGAATCAATAAAATTTACTGTATCATGATTGCCTATGTTGAAACTGTATGCGTTGTTTCTCTACGAACAAAGATCTCTTAACAATTATAAGGACATCAGAAAATATGGTCTATGCAGGCATGAGTATATTTCATTTTTTAAGTGTTGTAGTAATCGGTAAACCCAAAGGATCCAATGAGTAGGAATGTACCATGCATACCAAGGAAACACATACATTCCTCTGAGTACCCATTTTCTGACACCTGCAGATCACAACTCTCTACGAGTCCTACCTTAAGGGCACAAAAACGATGATGACCCTGACTAGTGATCATGATTACCCGAAAATCCTGAAGGACATGATGAAGCACCTTCATCATGAAGGAGATGCAGTCTACAAAGGCTACCCATTCATGGAAAGTGGAGTGGAACTTTGGTATGTGGAAGTACACCTCCACCATGTGAAAGGAGTTTGTCCAAATACTATGCGGCAATACTTTTTCATTTCGCGTGTACCACGAGGAACCTTCTTTGATGTTGTTCGTGAAGCTGTCATGGAAGCCATACGTCAGATTGGAGAAATACTTCAAGCAAGACTCCGTCATACCCAGGAATACCTGAGTGAAGTGCATGCGGAGATGATGGAAATGAAGCTCATGGCCACCATGAGAACGCAAAAGATGGATGATTTCAAGGAGCACCATGGAAAGTTCTAGTGGGACTAAAAGTATCTCCAAGGGAGACAAATGAATAAAGTTATCAGAAATGCTTGACCATACGAACAGTGTGGATGGGAGCATTTGTAATAAAGTACTTTTTGATTGGAGTTTTGAGAAGAAATTAAGGATGTAATAAAGGATTGAATATGAAATGAATATGATTTATGGATGAACCAATACCATTTAATGGGAAACACACCCATGGAAAAAAAAAAGTATCCCACAGAGTGGAGTGTGAACCAAAAATAAGTGTGAGAATTTTTATTATATGATGGTTACCCCAAGAGTATGATGGAATGAAACACCATAGTATTTAAAGGAGGAGTAATTTTAAGTATGAGTTAAAGTGGGCCTGCAACACACAGACCACGGGACTAATAAGGATCAATCCCTACCTTTATGAAGAAAGAAACTTGGAAGAAACTATGATGGATCAGCAAACGTTTTCTTAGGAGCATACAAAAACCCGAGAGTGGTGAAGAAACGATAGATGTTTGTTCGGCTTGTAGAATCATTGGATTTATCCGAACTTCGTTCATGTACAAGAGAAATTCTCCAATGCTTGTGAAGATGCCCAAGTGTTAGAATACGAGATTCACTAAACCTTATACAGAGTAATGATTTGGGTGCGGAATGGATTGATCACCATGACGACTTAATCTTTTCATTCTCTCGCTATTCGGAATGGTAAATCTGAGAGACTTACCCATAGTAGAGAGACGATGTGTTTGAAGATTTTGTTTAAGCCTTAGAATGGTATGATGAAGACCCATGTACATGGCACTTGTTGTCATGCGTAGGAAACTTTACGGTAAGGATGAAACCAAGACCCCTCTCTTTGCAGGATAACCACAAATGGTAGACCACCATGAGAATCATCGATAGGTTATTTAGAAGGGTCACGAGACTTGTGAGTTAAGGAGACTAAGTGACGGAAGAAGCTTATATCAACAGAAGAACCTTCGATTTTGATGGAAACGTTATGAATGTAATGGGAGAGCATCACCAAAAGAGTTACTATGAAGAATGTGAGTCAGAAGCCCAGACCTCCAGAGAATTGTTAGAATTTTGAGGGACTAGTAATCTTCATTTTAAGTGTGGTAGCATCCCACTTTGCATGAGATTGGATTTGTTAGAAGACCCCCAAACCCTAACCTTTCTTTCTAGCCTCTTTGAATGGACGAGATTCATTTTAAGTGTGGTAGGTTTGTAACATCTGAAATTTTGGAATGTTAATATAATTATTAGATTGATTCTTTGTTTGTTTGAGTGATTGAAACTTGAGTGAAATTTGAAACTTAAAAAAAACTTTGAACGAGACGGAATAAAATGACTTTCCGCTTTTTCCTGTGAATTCAAATTAATCCCTTTAAAAACAGTGAGAGAAGATAACATGACTTCTTCGACTATAGAGAATTTGAATCTAGGTGGCATTGAATATCTTTCGTTTTTGCTTTGCATGCTTTTCACTCACGGGGTGCTGGGAACATTATCTTGCCAAGCAAGAAAAAGAGAGGAGGAACATGACCCTCCAAACCCGGGGTATTTCTTTGAAATATTTGAACCATAAAAACCAAGGTTTATTTGAAAAATATTTGCAAAAGAAAATAAATCATTTAGGGAATTTTCTGAAGAAAAACAATTTGAAGTATTTAATTTGGCCGTGGAAAAATGTCCATCTTTTAGAGTTTATTTTTGTGTAATTTTTAATATATAATAACCCTATATTTCGAGTATAATTTATTTCCTTTTATCGTTTTAGTTTTCCTATTTTTGAGAAAAGGAAAGAAATCTCTTTAATAGAAACCATTCGCTCGCCCATTAAGAAGTTTCCAAATCTGGCCCAACTGAGATCATCTCCTACCTCTCGTCACCTTCCCCCACGGTAGGAGCTTTCCATGACAATAGAGATAGAGAATCTCCACCTTCCCGATCTCCCTCTCCTTTCCTTCCCGACGCCTCCCGAGCCCTCTATATAAAGCCCCGACTTTCCTCGTTCCATTTTCCCCCTCACCTAGCCTTCTCCCTGCCCGTAGCGTCCTCGCCACCATCTTCCTCTTCCTGCGAAGAACTCTCACGACGAGCTCTCTTGGAACCACCCCATCGCCACTGCCGAGCCCCTCCGGCGCCCCCACTTCCGCACCACCCCACCCCTCCTACCCCTGTCGCGCCCCTCCCCTCGCCGGAGCAAGCCCCACCTCGCCGGCCAACCTCCCAGCCACGGCCAACCTTCCAGCCATGGTGAGCTTCAAAAAAATCCCGTCACAGTTTTTTTTTCCAGAAAAAGAGTAAATTTATAAAATTCATATCTATTAGTCTATAACTCCGAATTAGGCGATTCTTTTTGCATTAGATTACAAATTTCTTGTAGTCGACCCGGGATGCATGGAGAAGCGCCATGACATCTTGTGGAAAGCTTCACCCAGGCACAAAGAGATGGATGGATACTTCAAGACCCAAGGCTTACCTGCACAGCCACAAGTCATAATGGGCTCTGGCTTGGTTGGAGCACGTGGTGACTCGGGACAGGCGGTGCTACGAGATGTAGAAGAACGGTAGGATTGGATGGGCACCGTCAAAGTGTCAGAGGAACCCGTTGAAAGACCATGTTTTGATCATCCGGTTCTGAAACACCCTGAAGTGCGAGGACTTCAACGGAGGCG